>NC_044996.1:80191520-80313519 GCF_008728515.1 Papio anubis | reverse complement strand
AAAAAGCCCGGGCACGGTGGCTCATGCCTGTAATCCCAGCACTTTGGGAGGCCGAGGTGGGCAGATCACCTGAGGTTGGGAGTTCAAGACCAGCCTGACCAACATGGAGAAACTACGTCTCTACTAAAAATACAAAATTAGCCAGGCGTGGTTGCACATGCCTGTAATCCCAGCTACTTAGGAGGCTGAGGCAGGAGAATTGCTTGAACCCGGGAGGTGGGGGTTGCAGTGAGCCGAGATCGCGCCACTGCACTCCAGCCTGGATGACAGAGCGAGACTCCGTCTCAAAACAAAACAAAACAAAACATAACAAAACAAAACAGCAAAGGCACAAGCCGCATGCATAATTTCAACACTTTGGGAGGCTGAGGTGGGCAGATCGCTTGAGCCCAGGAGTTTGAGCAGCCTGGGCAGCATGGTGAAACCCTGTCTCTACAAAAAATACAAAAATTAGCTGGGCGTGGTGGCACTCATCTGCAGTGGAGAGGCTGTGGTGGGAGGATCACCTGAGCCCAGGAGGTGGAGGCTGGGGTGAGCCGTGGTCGTGCCACTGCACTCCAGCCTGGGGACAGAGTGAGATTCTGTCTCAAAAAATAAATGAATAAAGAAATAAAATTAATCAATAATTTAACATTTATTTTAGAATTATAAAAACAATAAATAAAAATAAAAAATGTAATATACCAAAAACCGTTGAATTGTAAATTTTAAATGGTGTGTGAATTTATATTTCAGTAAAGCTGTATGATTCCATTTATATAAAACTCTTGGAAATTCAAACTAATATATAGTGATAGAAAGGAACTGTAATTCTCGTACTACCTCATTGTCTTTTTTTTTTTTTTTAAAGATTGTATTTGTTTTGGAGACTGGGATCTCGTTGTGTTGCCTAGGCTGGACTTGAACTCCTGGGCTCAAGCGATCCTCTCCCACTCAGCCTCCAGAGTAGCTGGGACTACAGGCGGGCACCACCACACCCGGTTTGTGTTTTTGTTTATTTTTAAAGAATTATTTTATTTAAAAAAAATTTTTTGGTTTGTTTGTCGAGGCAGACAGAGTTTTGTTCTTGTTGCCCAAGCTGGAGTGCAATGGTGTGATCTTGGCTCATTGCAAGTTCAAGTGATTCGTGTGCCTCAGTCTCCTGAGTAGCTGGGATTACAGGCGTGCACCACCACACCCAGCTAATTTTGTATTTTTAGCACAGACGGGGTTTCACCATGTTGGTCAGGCTCGTCTCGAACTCCTGACCTCAGGTGATTGCACCTCTGTCTCTCAAAGTGTTGGGATTACAGGCGTGAGCCACCGCACCCGGCCTTTTTTTTTTTTTTTTTTTTTTTTGTGATGGGGTTTCGCTCTTGTCGCCCAGGCTGGAGTGCAATGGCATGATCTCGGCTCACTGCAACCTCGGCCTCCAGAATTCAAGCGATTCTCCTGCCTCAGTCTCTCCAGCAGCTGGGATTATAGGCGCACGCCACCACACCCGGCTAATTTTTGTATTTTTAGTAGAGACGGGGTTTCATCATGTTGGTCAGGCTGGTCTCGAACTCCTGACCTCAGTTGATCCCCTCCTTCCCCCATCGCCGCCTCGGCCTCCCAAAGTGCTGGGATTACAGGCGTTAGCCACCGCGCCCGGCCAATTTTTTTTTTTTTTTTAACCTCATTGTCTTTACTTACTTTTATTTTATTTTATTTTATTTTCTCAAATACTTTATCGTGTCCCTGTCTCTTTACGTTAATATTAGTCCAGAGGAGAAAATAGGACTTGGGGATCTGGGGAACACGGGGTGGTCTCACTTTGCCAAGGGAAAGGTGAGGTTTGGGGACCCCTGGGCTAAGTAAATCATACTGATGCCGCGATCTAAGTAGTCCTGGATTACCTGAAGATGTAGTGTAGAAGCCTGTGACTTACAGTGAGGCTGTCCCTAGAACTTCACTTCCCAGGAGGTCTCAGGCGTCGAGTGGCGTGGGACTCGGACACTACCCGGATGTGGCGCCGAGTTCGCGGAACCTGCCCAGCCCAATGCAAGACGCCCGGGAGGCTCTGGCGTTCGAGCAACTCTGGAGAACTATCGGACTGTGAACGATCGGATTGAGAACACCCGAGCCGATCCCTACCTCCGATCTTCTCTCCCCGAGTCTCCCCATCCCCCGGGAGATTGTTTTAGAGAACGTTGTCTTATGAGCCACTCCCTGGATGGAAGGGATTTGAGGATGGAGTGAGGTGTGTGTATGTCGGGGAGACTGAGCCAGCTTTCCTGTATGTGAATCCGATGGAGGGTGCCTCTCTGTCCCAGCCTCACGCGTCCATGTGAAGCCCCGGAATCAACTACCCTTGGTCGAGAAGGATGTGTATGAAGTGTCAAACGGGCTTGTGGTGTAACTTGATGGATCACTAGGCTTGCCTGTCCTTCATTTAAATTTCCAAGTGCAAGATAGTCTCCTCTGGCTCAGGGCTGGGGAGGGTTCAAGTGGCTTGCTTCATCTTGGAGTGTCCTAGAGTCTCTTTTAACCTGTCTTGAACCAAAGAAGTCAGTAGATAAACTAAGTTCAGTAGATAAACTAAGTTGCAGAAAGTACAGTAGATTAAAAATGGGGGTCTTCTATTGAATTATTTGGGTTTCAGAAAGAGAGAGCCATTTCAAGTGAATGTAAACTCAGACTTGTGGGAAGACGGTTGACACATGGAGAATGTGTTAGAAACAGTACCATTTTGAGCGGGACTCTTGTCTTGACTGTTGTTAGGACTTTCATATTGTGTGTCTAGCCCAGGAGACAGTTGACTGCCAGACAGACTGTATATGTGGAGAAGGATGCTTTAGGACAAGCTTGTCCAACTCGTGGCCCAACATAAATTTGTAAACTCTCTTAAAACAATATGTTTTTTGAATTTTTTTTTTTTTTTTTTTTTTTTTTTTTTTTAGCACATCAGCATTATTAGTGTATTTTATGTGTGGCCCAAGACAATTCTTCTTCCAACGTGGAGGAAAGCCAAAAGATATGGACACCACTGCTTTAGTAGATGAAGTTGGAAGACTTTTAAGACATTGTAATACCAGGGTTAGGAGTGAATGACTAACTCAGGGGCCTTCTTGGGTGCTGTCTCTACAGTTACAGGCCCCTCCCAGTTTCCAATCCTTTAAGCATACCTAAATATCTCTGATTTATTTGTTTTATTTATTTATTTATTTATTTATTTATTTATTTATTTGAGACACGGTCTCGCTCTGTCACTCAGGTTGGAGTGTTGGCCAGGCTGGTCTTGAACTCCTGACTTCCAAGCAATCTGCCCTCCTCAGCTTCCCAAAGTGCTGGGATTAAAGTCGAGCCCAGCCTCCTCCCTGAGTTTTTTACTCCGTTCAGCAATCCCAAGCTGCACTGTTGTTCTTGAAAGCAGTCTCTTTGAGCAGAGGTGTTGGACACTGATGATACCTAGAGGAAGCTGGGAAAATGAGTTGCACGGCAGTAATTGTTGTACGACCAGAGGAAATAAATTTATCCAGATCAGGAAAGTCAAAGAAGGCTATTCTCAAGGAAGGTGGTGATGACTGTGCCCTTTATCGACCTTCCTTGTGTGTTTGATCCTGGCGTCATTCCTGATGGAAAAAGAACGGGCTGATGGTCAGTGAATACCCTGGGTGGTTTTCTACCAGAGTTAAATTATGCTCTGGACTTATTTTAGCTGTGGAACCCAGCAAAGACGACTTCTAGGTGGAGGCCTCACCACTCAGAACTGGCTCTGTGTGGGCAGAGAGCAACCCCTAGTGGGCTGTGGAAAGCACACCTGAAAGCCACTTTTCTTTTTCTCTCCTTTTTTTTCTCTCTTTTGAGACAGGGTCTCCGTCTGTCACCCAGGCTGGAGTCCGGTGTATGATCATAGCTGCTCACTGCAGCCTCCATCTCCCAGGCTCAAGGAACTTTCCTCACCTCAGCATCCCAAGTAGCTGGGACTACAGGTACATGCCACCATGCCTGGCTAATTTTTTATTTTTAGTGAGACGAAGTCTCACTATGTTGCCCAGGGCTGGCCTCAAACTTGAGCTCAAGCAACCTTCCCCTCAGCCTCCCAAAAATGCTGGGGTTACAGGCATGAGCCACCACCAGCCTAATTTCTTTTATTCTGACCAAAATGAGGTGTTGTGTTTATTTTGTTTTTGCCTGGGTGATATGGGTCATGGACCTTAGCTAATGGTAACAGGATGGGGATGTATCTATTTCCCCAAATCCCCAAGGTGAGAAATAAATTCATTCTCAATTTTTTTCTGTAACCAAATATATATTTAATGCCCTTCCTCTGTGCTCTGACACTTAAAGAAGATACTACATAAGAATTAGGTCTGAAATTAGGGCAGTAGTTAAGAACCTACAGAAAGTGGAGTAATTTCGACCTAAATTGAGGCAAGGCATTGATGGGGTATTAATATGAGAGGATATAAATATAGGAACTCATAATAAACAAGCTTCTTTGGAGAGCATCTCTGCCATATCATTTACTCAGAAATACTGATTCATGAAGAAATGGGATGAGTGTGGTGGCATTAAGACCCGTAGTTTTACTCACATAAAGAAGGATGAGACCCCTGGTTTATCTAGCATTGCAACCACATTGCACAGAATTTTGCCTTCTCCAGCAGAATACTAGAATTATTAAGAAAACATAGCAGCTTCTATCACTTAATGAGTACTGCCCATGGAGAAGGACTAATAAGTACCACGATGCCTTTCATTTAACCTGAGGTTAAAAATTTTCACAGCCTGTAATCCCAGTACTTGAGAGTGAGGTCAGGAGCCAAGACCAGCCTGGTCATCAATATGGCAGAGACACTCTGCCCTACTAAAATCCAAAATTAGCTGGGCTGGTGGCGACGCCAATCTCGGGTGTTGCCGGCTGAGGCACAGCACTCAGGGCAGAGGCTGCAGTGACAGATACACCACTGCACACTCCAGCCAGCACAGAGCAAGACTACTAAAACAACAACAAAACCAAAACCCGACAAGTTCATTAAAGATAGAGGGAGAAATGGGTTTTGCCCTTGACTGGAGCCTAGACTCTTAACCATTTCTTTTTCTTTTTTTCTTTTCTTTCTTTTCTTTTTCCTTTTTTTTTTGAGACAAGAGTCTTGCTCTGTTGTCCAGGCTGGAATGCAAATGGCATGACTCCCCGCTCACTGCAACCTCTGCCTCCCCCAGGCTCAAGTGATTCTCCTGCCTCAGCCTCCCGGTGAATTACAGCAGATGTATGCCACCACGCCTGGCTAATTTTTTGTATTTTGTAGAGATGGGTTTCATACATGCTGGCCTCAACTCCTGGACCGCAGGTGATCTACTCCGCCTCGGCCTCCTAAAGTGCTGGGAATACAGGCGCGAGCCAATCAGCTTCAGTCCTCTTTAACCATTTCTAGCTGAGTGTGACTTGTCTGCCTTTCTCTCCAGTTTTGTGTGATGTCTCTGTTTTTCAGGAATGGAGGTTCCTCTGCTGCCCCATATAGCCAGAGACCCAAAGTGAAAGCCATGTTTCTTGATTCAACCCTGGAAACCTTCTATGATAATTTTGGGGAATTAAGCCGGGCGCTGTTCAAGTTTCATCCAGCACTTTGGGAGCCGAGATCGGCGGACATTTAGGCCGAGTCTCGAGACCATCCTGCATAACACGGGTGAAACCCCGTCTCTACTAAAAAATACTTAAAAACTAGCCGGGCGAGGTGGCTCGTAGTCCCTGCCACTCGAGGCTGAGGCAGGAGAATGGCGAAAACCCGGAGGCGGAGGCTTGCAGTGAGCTTGAAATCCGGCCACTGCACTCCCAGCCTGGCGACTGAAGCAGACTGGGCCTCAAAAAAAAAAAAAAAAAAAAGAAAAGAATTTAAAAATTACTAACCATTTATTGAGCACCCATAATATTTTAGCACCTTTTGATATAGTAGATCCAGACCTTATGACAACAGTGTAACACAAATACCTATGTGTATGAATGGTTTTTAATCTTTTGAGCTCACCAAAAGATTAAAAAGCCTTTTGTGGGATACTGGTGACAGCTCTGGATCTTCTTTCCAGAAAAATTCAATTGTGCACATATACATAGTATTGTACACAACCTCAGAAGAGGTTTCTAGGACCTACTGAAGCTCCATCCTCTGTAGTCCACATAGACTCCAGGGTAAGAACTCTGACTTATACGCCAACCCTTTGCAGCTGGACTCTTTTATAGCATTAAGGGTATAGAGAGGTAGCATCTTATCCTCCCCATCTTCTCCTCAGAGAAATGTTTAGAATAGCTCCCTACATTAACCAAGTATCTCTGAATATCTTTTCTCTTGTACATAGGACAACAAGGGAAGAATGCAGACAATCACATGTGTGGTTGTAGGAGATGAGGCTATAGGTAAAACCTGCCTCCTCATCAGTTACACAACAAACGCCTTTCCTGAGGAGTATTATCCCCACTGTCTGACAACCATAGCGTCCAGACATCTGTGGATGGGCAAATCGTCAGCCTGAACACGTGGGACACTGCTGGCCAAGAGGAGTATGACTGACTGCGAACACTCTCCTAACCCCAGACCAGTATCTTTGTTCTTTGTTTTTCCACTGGGAACCTATCCTCTTATGCCAATGTGAGGCATAAGTGGCACCCAGAGGTCTCCCATCATTGCCCCAATGTGCCTGTTCTGCTGGTAGGCACCAAGAGGGACCTGTGGAGTGACCTTGAGACAGTGAAGAAGCTGAAGGAGCAGAGCCTAGTGCCCATGACTCCCCAGCAAGGCACTTCCCTGGCTAAGCAGTTGGGGGCTGTGAAGTATCTGAAATATTCGGCCCTGATGCAAGATGGGGTGCATGAGGTATTTTTAGAAGCTGTCTGGGCTGTCCTTTACTCTGCTACAAAGAACACCAAGAAGTGCATCCTCTTATAGCTTCTGGGTGCTACCTGGGGACTGCACCTAAGAAGTATAAGGGTGATATTCCTTTGTCAGCAGTTAAAGAGTGCCAGCATGAGCCATTTGTCTCTTCTAGAAACCCTAGACTGCAGGATATTGAGCTTTTGGAGGAATGAAGACAGACTTATTTGTGCATAGCTGCTTTGAAGTTTGGTCTGACTTTTTGGAGGAAGGTGTGTGTGTGTGTGTGTGTGTGTGTGTGTGTGTCCCCTGTCGAAGTGGTAAGAGGAGGTGCCACTCAGTGCTGTTCTTTTCTCTCCTGGCCAGGTAATGGTAAGCAGAGCAGCTTAGGACTGTTCATTGTAGACTTTTGCTTGTCTGCTTTTAAATCTAATTGGAGCTTTCCTTGCTGTATTTACCACTGAGCAAGTGCCTCACAGAAGGACAAGGTTATCCGGTTTTTATTTATTTATTATTATTATTATTGTTAATATTTTTTGAGACGGAGTTTCTTTCTTGTCACCCAGGCTGGAGTGCAATGATATGATCTCGGCTCACTGCAACCTCCACCTCCCAGGTTCCAGCAATTCTCCTGCCTCAGCCTCCCGAATAGCTGGGATTACAGGCACCCGCCACCATGCCCGGCTAATTCTTTCGTATTTTTAGTAGAGACAGGGTTTCACCATGTTGGCCAGACTGGTCTCGAACTCCTGACCTCAGATGATCCACCCATCTCAGCCTCCCAAAGTGCTGGGATTACAGGTGTAAGCCACCATGCCCGGCCTATTTTTATTATTTTTTTGAGAATCTCACTGTCACCCAGGCTGGAGTGCAGTGGCACGATCTTGGCTTACTGCAACCTCCGCCTCCTAAGTTTCAAGCAATTCTCCTGCCTTCTGCCTCAGCCTCCTGAGTAGCTGGGACCATAGGCACGCACTACCACACCTGGCTAATTTTTGTATTCTTAGTAGAGACGGACTCTCACCATGTTGGCCAGGCTGGTCTCAAACTCCTGACTTCAGGTGATCTGCCTGCCTCTGCCTCCCAAAGTGCTGGGATTATAGGTGTGAGCCACCATGCCCGGCTGGTTATTCAGTTTTTAAATCATTGCTTTAAACTTTCATATACGAGGTTGCTTTTTTTTTTGGGGGGGGGGAGGTTATCGCGACAGGTCTTGCTTTGTCATCCATGGAGGCTGGACTGCAGTGGCAGTGGCATGAACATGGCTCACTGCCATCTCGACATCCCAGGCTCAAGGGATCCTCTTGCCTCAGCCCCCCAAGTAGCTGGGACCATGAGTGCGTGTCACCATGTCTGGTTAATTTTTGTATTTTTGTAGAGATGGTGTTTCACCATGTCACCCGGGCTGGTCTTGAACTCCTGAGCTCAAGTGATCCTCCCATCTTGGCCTCCCAAAGTGCTGGGATTACAGGTGTGAGCTACCGTGCCTGGGCAACTAATTTTTGAAAACCATATTATGGGCTGGGCGCGGTGGCTCACGCGTGTAATCCCAGCACTTTGGGAGGCCGAGGCGGGCGGATCACAAGGTCAGGAGATCGAGACTGTCCTAACACGGTGAAACCCTGTCTCTACTAAAAAATACAAAAAATTAGCCGGGTGTGGTGGTGGCTGCCTGTAGTCCCAGCTACTCCTGAGGCTGAGACAGGAGAATGGCATGAACCTGGGAGGCGGAGCTTGCAGTGAGCCGAGATCATGCCACTGCACTCCAGCCTGGGTGATAGAGCAAGACTCCGTCTCAAAAACAAAACAAAACAAAACAAAAAAAAAGGAAACCATATTTGTGTGATTCCTGGGTGTTCCCAATGTTGACATGTTACTCCCATTCTTGAGATGAGACATTTTCACAAAAATGGTTTAGGAGCATTTTTTAAAGTTCTGTGAGATGGTAATAGATGTTCCTTAGAAGAGTTCTGTCAGAAGAACAGAACTCTGTTCTTCCTACTGGGATTTAAAAAAAAAAAAAAAGGGAAAAAACGGTTCTGTCATCAAATAGGTTCAAGAACCAGCAATTTAAAATAGTGGTGAGCACGGTTGCTCATGCCTATAATCCCAGCACTTCGGGATGCCAAAGCATGTAGATGGCTTGAGCTCAGGAGTTTGAGACCAACCTGGGCAACATGGCAAAACCATCTCTACAAAATATGTGAATATTTGTAATCCCAGCACTTTGGGAGGCCGAGACGGGCGGATCACGAGGTCAGGAGATCGAGACCATCCTGGCTAACCCGGTGAAACCCCGTCTCTACTAAAAAATACAAAAAACTAGCCGGGTGTGGTGGTGTGCGCCTGTAGTCCCAGCTACTTGAGGGGCTGAGGTGGGAGGATCACTTGAGCCTGGGAGGTCGAGGCTGCTGTGAGCTGGGTTTGTACCACTGTACTCCAGCCTGGGTGACAAAGGGAGACTCTGTCTCAAAAATGAACAAATAAATAAATAAAACTGAACAGGTTCTTTAATGGCAAGACTTTATAAGTTAATGTGACGTTATGAAACATTTCTCAAACTTATTTCACCACTGAATTTTTTTTTTTGGTCCCATGCAACACCTATTAATATGTCTGGTGACATCATTTTTTTTTTTCTTTTCAGATGGAGTCTCGCTCTGTCGCCCAGGCTGGAGTGCAGTGGCATAATCTCGGCTCACTGCAACCTCCGCCTCCTGGGTTCAAGCAATTCTCTGCCTCAGACTCCTAAGCAGCTAGGATTACAGGCACCTGCCACTGCACCGAGCTAATTTTTGTATTTTTAGTAGAAACAGGGTTTCACCATCTTGGCTAGGCTGGTCTTGAACTCATGACCTCGTGATCCACCCACCTCAGCCTCCCAAAGTGTTGGGATTACAGGCGTGAGCCACCGTGCCTGGCCGACACCATTTCAAAGAAGCTGGGTTAATGGGAACTAGGAATTTCCAAGGAAGAGGCTGTAAAACCAAAAAGCATAATGTAGTCTTGTTCTTTTGGTGTTTTCCTCTTCATGCCTTTGAGACAAATGTTTATCAGCATAGTCTTATTTGTTCCTCTGCTTTAGGAGATGGGTCTGGCCCTTAGTCATGATAGTGCATTGGAGGTGGGATCTGACAGTGAGATCTGCTATCACATTCTGATAGCACTATGGGCCTTGTGATGTGGAATTACCAATCCCTCTGAAAAAAAGCTTATGTCTGAGTCTTCCCTGTGGCCCCTCTCACTTTCAGCTTTAAGGACAGACTACTCAAGGTTAACCTCCAATAGGGTGCAGTTGCTCACTCCCGTAATCCCAGCTACTCACAAGGCCGAGGCAGGAGGATTGCTTGAGGCCAGGAGTTCCAGAGCGGCCTAGGCAACATAGGGAGACCCTCATCTCTATTAAAAGAAAAAGGAGAAAAAAAATAAGTTAAGCCCCTAAATAAAACAAACAAATAAAATACTGTCCTGCCAGTCATTGTTGGAGTTCTGTGCTTTTTCTGAGACTTCTCTTTTGCCCTCGTGTCTGGGTTTAGCTTGAGTCTACACAGGCTGTCATGCTTGCTTCCTGTCCTTCCCTGCTCGGAACATCTCCCTGTGTATTTATTCAGCTCTGTGTGCCTTTTGAGGTCTTTTAGTTGCTCCAAAAGTTTTAGCATGTTTGATCCTTTTTTTTTTTTTTTTTGAGACGGAGTCTCACTTTGTTGCTCAGGCTGGAGTGCAGTGGCACTATCTCAGCTCACTGCAACCTCCACCTCCTGGGCTCAAGCGATTTTCCTGCCTCAGCCTCCCGAGTAGCTGGGATTACAGGTGCCCACCACCACGCCCAACTAATTTTTGTATTTTTAGTAGAGACGGCGTATCAGCATGTTGGCCAGACTGGTCTGGAACTCCTGACCCCTGGTGATCCACCCGCCTCTGCTTCCCAAAGTGCTGGGATTACAGATGTGAGCCACTGAGCGCGTCCCAGATCCATATCTCTAGCCACTGAGGTCGTTCCCCTTGTGGTTATAAAGGAGTTCAAGTTTTGCTGGAGTTGCTAAGCTTGCCCCGGGGCAATAAGAGTCAGATTCCATGTCCTAGTGGGCCTGCTTCTCTTCCCTGCTTGTATTTTCGAACTTTTTCATTTGATCCGGAAGGAAAACTTACTTCTTCACCTGGTGCACTGTGCACACATGCTCCCTGCCAAATAGCATTGGGTTTTTGAGAGTTTAGGAAAGGAAGCTAAGGGATTGCATGGTCCCCACCCCCCTGCAGTGGGTAAAGTGTCTGTGCTTTGTTCTGTGGTAGCCTCCCTGTTGTTCTTTGACAAGGTTTGGTCGGCACAGCCTCCTGGACAGGGCTGACAGATAAAATACCCAATGCCCTGTTAAATTTGAACTTCAAATAAACAGATAATTTTCTATAATTTTTCTAAATCCCCAAATTCTGTATTTTTTTTCAACAGAAATTTTTCAGTGTATATACCATGCAATATTTGGAACATACACTAAAACATTATTGTTTATCTGAAATTCAAATTTAATGGGCCATCTTGTGTTTTTATTTGATAAATCTGTCAAGCCTCTTGGAGAATCTGGAACCTGAAAGTCAAGCAGATATCAAGTATTGATAGAAGATAAAAGGTTACATAAGCTTCCTATTCTCCTTCCTTTTCTTCTGGTTTCTCTTTTCCCTCACCATGGGCTAAAGTGTTTGTTGTTTTTTTCTTTCTTTTTTTTTTGCTTTTCTTTCATCACTGTACCCTTAACTTTGGATAGCTCTTCACTGTTGACACCATTGGTTGTCTAATGGCTGTGGCGAGTCCAGGTTGGACATGTGAACCCTGAAAATTTGAGACAAGTCTCAGTTAATTTAGAGAGTTTTATTTTGCCAAGATTGAGGATGTGAGCCCGTGACACAGCCTCTGGAAGTCCTGAAAACATGTGCCCAAGGTAGTCAGAGCAGTTTGGTTTTATATCGTGAAGAAACCAGACATCAATGAATATATGTCAGATGAACATTGGTTCAGTCTGGAAAGGCGGGACATCTCCAAGCAAGGGGGGGGTGGGGGTGCTTTCAGGTCATAGGTAAATAAGAGACAAATGGTTCTTTTGAGTTTCTGATTAGCCTCTCCAAAGGCGGCAATCAGATATGCATTTATCTCAGTGAGCAGAGGGATGACTTTGAATAAAAAGGGAGGCAGGTTTGCCTGGGCAGTTCCAGTTTGACTTTTCCCCTTTAGCTTAGTGATTTGGGGACCTGCTTATTTTCCCACATTTCCTTTTATTTTTAAAAATCTTCTGGAGAAAGCACTTTAGAAGAAAATGAGTCTCTGGTTCCAGGTTTTGTCTGTTCTCTCATGGCTAGGATGGTTTATTCCTAGATGGGTAGGTCCTGAGTTATTAGGAAAGTTCATTTTTATTATTTATGTATTAATATTTAAGACACAGTCTCATTCTGTCACCCAGGCTGGAGTGTAGTGGTATGATCTCAGCTCACTGCAACCTCTGCCTTCTGGGTTCAAGTGATTCTTGTGTCTCAGCCTCCCGAGTAGCTGGGATTACAGGTCATAAAAACACCTGGCTAATTTTTGTGTTTTTAGTAGAGATGGGGTCTCACCATGTTGTCCAGGCTGGTCTTGAACTCCTGACCTCAGGTGATCTGCCAGCCTCAACCTCCCAAAGTGCTGGGGTTACAGGCATGAGCCACCGCGCCTGGCCAACACACTTTTACAATGATACCAGCAATTTAGTCCATCCTGAAAGAACTGAGGGTCCTGAGAATTTAACCAGTCAAATGCAGTTTTTTTACATAATGAACTGAGGAAAGGCCGGGTATGATGGCTCACATCTGTAATCCCAGCACTTTGGGAGGCCGAGGTGGGCTGGAGCTCAAGAGTTGGAGACCAGTCTGGGCAATATGGTAAAACCCTGTTTCTTTTTTTGAGACAGAGTCCTCCCTCTGTCGCCCAGGCTGGAGTGCAGTGGCACGAACTCGGCTCACTGCAAGCTCCGCCTCCCGGGTTCATGCCATTCTCCTGCCTCAGCCTCCTGAGTAGCTGGGACTACAGGGTTTTGTAGTTGTAAGTTTTGCTTTGCCTTGTTTTAAAACAAGCATAGCATGCCACTACGCCCTGCTAATTTTTTGTAGTTTTAGTAGAGGCGAGGTTTCACCGTGTTAGCCAGGATGGTCTCGATCTCCTGACCTCGTGATTCGCCCGCCTTGGCCTCCAAAAGTGCTGGGATTACAGGCGTGAGCTACTGCGCCCGGCCGTGAAACCATTTCTACAAAAAATACAAAAATTAGCTGGACGTTGTAATGTGTGCCTGTAGTCCCAGTAATCGGAAGGGTGAGCCCCAGAGGGAGAGGTTGCAGTGAGCTGAGATTGGACCAGTGCACTCCAGCCTGGGTGACGAGAGTCAGACCCTGTCTCAGGGCCAGGCGTGGTAGTACGCACCTGTAATCCCAGCACTTTGGGAGGCTGAGGCGGGCGGATCACTTGAAGCCAGGAGTTCAAGACCAGCCTGTCAACATGGCAAAACCCTGTCTCTACTTAAAAAAAAAAAAAAAAAAAAAGAAAGAAAAGAAAAGAGATGGCCGAGCCGCGGTGGCTCAAACCTGTAATCCCAGCATTTTTAGGGAGGGGCGAGATGGTAGGATCACAAGTCCAGGAGATCAGAGACCATCCTGGCTAACAGTGAAACCGATCTACTAAAAAAAATACAAAACTAGCCGGGCTGAGGTGGCAGGCGCCTGTAGTCCCAGCTACTCGGGGAGGCTGGGGGCAGGAGAATAAGGCGTGAACCGGGAGGAGCTGCGAGTGAGAGCTGAGATCAAGGCCACGCTCCCAGCCTGGTGGCAGAGAAATGAGACTCGATCTCAAAAAAAAAAAAAAAAAAAAAAAAGAAAAGAAAAGAAAAAAGAATTACCCAGGCATGGTGAGTGCGTGCCTATAGTCTGCTCTTTCGAGGGAGCTGAAGCGGGAGAATTGCTTGAACCCAGGGCGGAGGTGAGCGAGGTGCCACACTCCAGCCTGGTGACGGAAACAAGACTCCATCTCAAAATAAAAACAAAAGAGTCAGTCCTGTCTCAAAAAAAAAAGAAAAATAGGTGGTCTCCAGCTGCACCCTTCCTTCAATAATTGTCTTGTCCTTCTTACAATGAGTTATCTATTTGTAAGCAGCATTTCTTCAAGAGAGTCTTGCTCTGTCACAGAAGTGAAGTCTGATGCGCAATTTTGGCTCACTGCAACCTCTACCTCCTGGAGTTCAATTCTCATGCCTCAGCCACCGGTAGCTGGGATGACAGGCTCGCCACCACGCCCAGATAATTTTTGTATTTTTAGTAGAAGCAGGGTTTCACCATGTTGGCCAGGCTGGTTTCGAACTCCTGGCCTCAAGAAATTCACCCACCTTGGCCTCCTAAAGTGCTGGAATTAGAGGCGTGAGCCACCTCACCCAGCCAACTGCTGATTTCTTTATGGCATTGTCCCCATAAACTTTTTATAAAGCACCAATGATTTCACCATTCTTTCACCCAAACTTGAACATAAACTTGATGTTTATTTAGCTGAGTATAGAAGGAATTCATAATATTGTTCCTGATAGGAGGCTCTTTTCAAACTGATGTCTTACCCTTTTTAGTGCCTGAAACTAGATGCTGTTCAGACTTTTTTTTTTTTTTTTTTTTTGGAGATGGAGTCTCACTCTGTAGCCCAAGCTGGAGTGCAGTGGTGTGATGTTGGCTCACTGCAACCTCCGCCTCCCGGGCTCAAGCGATTCTCATGCCTCAGCCTCTGGAGTAGCTGGGACTACAGGGGTGTGCCACCATGCCCGGCTAATTTTTGAATTTTAGTAGAGACAGGGTTTCACCATGTTGCCCAGCTGGGTCTCAAACTCCTGAGCTCAGGTGATCCGCCTGCCTAGGCCTCCCAAAGTGCTGGGATTACAGGCATGAACCATCGTGCCCAGCCTCAGCAAATAATTATTAAGCTACTACTATGTTACAAGCATTACCATACTAGGGGCTGGAGTTGTAAAGACAAGACATCATTTAATGTGCTTTGCCTCTTCCAGTCATCTCAGCAAAATATCCTTCTGTTTGTTATAAAAATTGACTAATTCTGGCTGGTAATTGTGTGTAGTGCTGGTGCACTAGTAAGGAAAGAACCATGTTTTTTTAATCAAACCCAGCTTTATTGAGGTATAATTTATATAACATAAAATCCACCCATTTCAAGTGTACAATTTAATACTTTTTAATATTTACTTAGTTGTGCAGCCATCTCCAAGATCCAGTTTTAGAACATTTCTATCATCCCAAAAAGATGCCTCATTCACTAAATCCCTGTTCCCACCTCTAGCCCTAGACAAACTAATCTACTTTCTTTTACAGATGTCTTTTCTGGGTATTTCATACAAATGAAATAATGTAATATATGGTCTTTTGTAACTTCATTCATTTTGGATGTTTTCAACACACATTCATTTTGTAGCATGCATTAGTACTTCATTTCTTTTTTAGAGATGGGGTCTTGATGTGTTGCCCAGGCCAGAGTCCAGTGGCTATTCACAGGCACAGTCATACCATGCTAAACCTTGAACTCCTGAGATTAAGCGATCCTCCTGCCTCAGCTTCCAAAGTAGCTAGAACTACAAGTGCTGGCCACTCTGCCTGGTTACATTTCTTTTTATTGCTGAATAATATTCCATTATGTGGATATCCCATACTTTGCTTATCAGCTGATGGACATTTGGGTTGTTTCTACTTTTTGGCTATTATTAACACTGCTGTGAACATGTACAAGGTTTTGTGTGGACATATGTTTTAATTCTCTTGGGTAGAAACCGATGAGTGAAATTGTTGGGTTACAAGGTAAATTTACGTAAAACCATTTTTTTTTTTAAATCTTTTTGAGACGGAGTCTCACTCTGTCGCCCAGGCTGAAGTGCGGTGGCGTGATCTCCGCTCACTGCAATCTCTGTCTCCCAGGTTCAAGCTATTCTCTTTCCCCACCCTCCCAAGTAACTGGAATTACATGCATGTGCCACCACGCCCAGCTAATTTTTTTGTATTTTTAGTAGAGATGGGGTTTCACCATGTTGGTCAGGCTGGTCTTTAACTCCTGACCTCCAGTGATCCACCTGCCTTGGCCTCCCAAAGTGCCGGGATTACAGGCGTGAGCCATTGTGCCTGGCCTATTTTTAAAAACTCTTTTTTTGAGATGGAGTCTTGCTTTGTCGCCCAGGCTGGAGTGCAGTGGCGTGATCTTGGTTCACTGCCAACCACCGTCTCCTGGGTTCAAGCGATTCTCTTGCCTCAGCCTCCTGAGTCACTGGGATTACAGGCGCCCGCCACCGCATCTGGCTAACTTTTGTATTTTTAGTAGAGACAGGGTTTCACCATGTCGGCTAGGCTGGTCTCAACTCCTGACTTCAGGTGATCTGCCCACCTTGGCCTCCCAAAGTGCTGGGATTACAGAAGTGAGCCACCATGCCCGGACTATTTTAATTTTTAATTTTTTTTTTTGAGACAGAGTCTTGCTCTGTTGCCCAGGCTGGAGTGCAGTGGTGCGATCTCAGCTCAC
The DNA here is from genome assembly GCF_008728515.1 of Papio anubis. Classification (NCBI taxonomy): domain Eukaryota; kingdom Metazoa; phylum Chordata; class Mammalia; order Primates; family Cercopithecidae; genus Papio; species Papio anubis. The sequence continues at coordinate 80,297,121 of NC_044996.1, read as the reverse complement.
TGTAAGCTCCGCCTCCCGGGTTCACGCCATTCTCCTGCCTCAGCCTCCCGAGTAGCTGGGACTACAGGCACCCACCACCACGCCCGGCTAATTTTTTGTATCTTTAGTAGAGATGGGGTTTCACTGTGTTAGCCTGACCTCATGATCCACTCGGCCTCCCAAAGTGCTGGGATTACAAGCGTGAGCCACCTCGCCCGGCCGCCTATTTTTATTTTTAAAAAGATTTTAATTTTACTTTTTGGACAGAACAGTGTGAACATATAAAAGCATGTTTTGAATCAAGAATGGTATCTTTAGGTTAGGTGTGGTGGCTCATGCCTGTAATCCCAACACTCTGGGAGGCCAAGGCAGGAGGACTGCTTGAGCTCAGGAGTTCAAGACCATCCTGGGCTACATAGTGAGACCCTGTTTCTACAAAAAAAAAAAAAAAAGAATATTGTTATCTTTCATATTTATAGGACCTGAAGTCTCCTTCCACATCCTATAAGCCTCTACCTCTCATTGCATCTGCTTTTTCTCAAGCACAAGCATCCAAGAGAAAATATGTTGTACTAAATAACTTTTTTTTTTTTTTAGACGGAGTCTCGCTCTGTCGACCAGGCTGGAGTGCAGTGGCGCGATCTAAGTTCACTGCCAATCTCCGTCTCTTGGATTCAAGCAATTCTCTTGCCTCAGCCTCCCGAATCACTGGGATTACAGGCGCCCACCACCGCATCCGGCTAATATTTGTATTTGTATTTCTAGTAGAGTTGGGGTTTCACCATGTTGGCTAGGCTGGTCTCGAACTCCTGACTTCAGGTGATCTGCCCCCCTGGGCCTCCCAAAGTGCTGGGATTACAGGAGTGAGCCACTGTGCCCAGCCTATTTTTACTTTTTAAAAAATTTTTATTTTACTTTTTGGACCAAACAATGTGAATATATAAAGCCATGTTTTGAATCAAGAATGGTATCTTTAGGTTAGGTGTGGTGGCTCATACCTGTAATCCCAACACTTTGGGAGGCCAAGGTGGGAGGATTGTTTGGGCTCAGGAGTTCAAGACCACCCTGGACTACATAGTGAGACCTTGTCTCTCCAAAAAAAAAAAAAAAAAAAGTTATCTTTTATATTTATAGGACCTGAAGTCTCCCTACAAGCCTCTACTTTTATTCAATCTGCTTTTCCTCAAGTACAAGCATCCAAGAGACAATATATTGTACTAAATAATTTTTTTTTTTTTTTTTTTTGAGACAGTGTGGCTCTGTTGCCCAGGTTGGAGTGCAGTGGCGTGATCTCAGCTCACTGCAACCTCTACCTCCCGGGTTCAAGCGATTCTCCAGCCTCAGCTTCCCAAGTAGCTGGGGCTACAGGTGTGCGCCACTGTGTCAGCTAATTTTCTTGTATTTTTAGTAAAGACAGGGTTTCAAAGTGTTGTCCAGGTTGGTCTCGAGCTCCTGACCTCAGGTGATCCGTCCACCTCGGCCTCCCAAAGTGCTGGGATTACAGCTGTGAGCCACTAGCATGGGCAACAACCTACTGGTACAAAAAAGCATTCCAGGCGAGGCGTGGCTCAAGCCTGTAATCCCAGCACTTTGGGAGGCCGAGATGGTGGGATCGAGTCAGGAGATGAGACCATCCTGGCTAACATGGTGAAACCCGTCTCTGCATAGAAATACAAAAACTAGCAGGCGAGGTGGCTGGCGCCTGTAGTCCCCAGCTACTCGGGAGGCTGAGGCAGGAGAATGGCGTAAACCGGGAGGCAAGGCCGCCAGTGAGCTGAGATCCGGCCGCTGCACTCCAGCCTGGGCGACAGAGCTTGAACTCCGTCTCAAAAATCCAAGCTGCAATATATGTATATATGTTTTTTTTTGAGAGGAGTCTGGCTCTGTGCAGCCCAGGCTGGAATGCAGTGGCGGGATCTCAGCTCACTGCAAGCTCCGCCTCGAGGTTCACATGTTCTCCTGCCTCAGCCTCCCGAGTAGCTGGGACTACAGGCGCCCTTCACCTCGCCCGGCCTAGTTTTTTGTATTTTTAGTAGAGGCGGAGTTTCACCCTGTTAGCAGCAGGATGGTCTTGATCTACAGGCACCTGGTGGCAGAAAAAGTCTTGAGATTACAGGCTTGAGCCACGTGCCCGGCCCTGTATTTTAACCTGAATCAATCTAAGGAAACAAGAGAAGTCAGATCATGGAATGTTTTCAAGACAATAGCTTTTACTTACAAGCTTCTTCCAAATGTTAGTGTCATGAAAAACAAAGAAAAAGGCAATTAGTTCACTGGACTAAGGGAGAAGATGACCAAATACAATGCATGGAAAGTGAATGGATCCTAGAGTGGAAAAAAAGGAAAACGAGGAAGAGTGCTATGGTGTGGTACAAAATTATTTCAGTCTATGTTATAATAAGTGAAAAAAGCAAGGTGAAGGCGGTGGTGGCTGCGCTTGTAATCCCAGCCTTGCCGAGGGAGGCTGGCGAACAGGTGCTTGAGCCTAGGAGTTTGAAACCAGCCTGTGCAACATATGGCAGAAACAAGTAAAGCGTCCCAACTAGGACAACAGAGAAATTTAAAGTCGCAGAGACTCTTTGTTTGTTTTTTTTGAGATGGAGTCGCTCTGTCGCCCAGGCTGGAGTGCAGTGGCCAGATCTCAGCTCACTGCAAGCTCCGCCTCCCGGGTTCCGCGACATTCTCCTGCCCCTCAGCCTCCCAAGTAGCTGGAGGACTGGGCGCCACGCCACCTCGCCCGGCTAGTTTTTTGTACTTTTAGTAGAGCGAGGGTTTCACAATCTATTTATTAACAAGTAGTCTCGATCTCCTGACCTCGTGATCCGCCCGTCTCGGCCTCCCAAAGTGCACAAGGATTACAGGCTTGAAGGCCACAGCGCCCGACGCTTTTTGGGGACCGTGGCCGGGCTGGAGTGCAGTGGCCGGATCTCCCGGCTCACTGCAAGCTCCACCTCCCGGGTTTGGCATGTTCTCCGCCTCAGCTCAGTGTGGGACTACAGAAGCCACCACGCTCGGCTAGTTTTTGTATTTTTTTAGTAGAACAGGGGTTTCACCATGTTGGCGGTTGATTAGCGATCTCCTGACCTCGTGATCTGCCCATCTCGGCCTCCCAAAGTGCTGGGATTATGGAAGGCGAGCCTGGCCCGGCCCGGACTCTTTGTTAAATAATATTGACTTACTTCCTTAAGATGTGATAAAGGTACTTTGGTTCCGTAGTTAAGACGCTTAGTTTTAGGACTGAAGAACAAGATGCCCGTAAATGGTTTAGAAAAACAAAAATCCTAACAAAATGTTAACAATTGTGAATCTAGGTTAAGGGTCAGCTGTTCATTTTACTAAACTTTCACATTTTCCGAAATAAAACGTTGGGGGAAAAAGTCTTTTTGAGGCGGGCTGGAGTGCAGTGGCCCGATCACAAGTCACTGCAGACTCCAACTCCTGGCTCCCACCTCAGACCCCCCAATAGCTGGGACTACAGGAACTGGCCACCCCATCTGGCTAATTTTTTAGATTTTGTGTAGGGATGGAGTCTCGCTTTCTTGCCCCAGCTGGCCTCATACTCGTGGGCTCAAGCGATCCTCCCACCTCGGCCTCTCAAAGTGGTGGAACTACAGGCCTGAGCCACCGCGCCTGGTCAAAAAATCAATTTCTAGGGAAAAATGTCAACTCAAAACAAGTAACCTGCAAAGATACCTTCAGCATAGCTGGGGAATGCCCGCATAATTTACGTCAAGGCTCTCCTTGGGAAGAAGCGGTGAAATCGCAGGCAGCACAAAGACCAGCTCTTATCCCTACTTCCGGGTATTGTGGCACAGGAACCCGAGGTTGTCAGAGCGTAAGCCACGTGACCCGAGCAGCTCCTTCTGACTGGAGGAAGAGCCATTGCTCTAATTCAGTGCCGTGAGAAAGCTCGCGCGCAGAGCAGTGGGAGCGGGCGGGACTGAATATTTACTTTGACCAACCGCTTTCCACGTATCCATCCTCCTGATCCCGTAGCGTCGAATCAAAAGCCGTTAGTAAAGTAGTTACTTCTTTCTCTTAGGATAGCCGGTCTTTCCGGGTTTTTCCCCCCTCCCCCTCCTCCCTCCCATCGCCCCCCTTCCCCCTTCCCTCCTCTCCCTTCCCCTCCCTTCCCCACCCTTCCCCTCCCCACCTTTATTCAGCTTCCGGTAGAGGCTGGTAGGGTAAGGGAGCTCAGTAAGTCACTTCTGTGCGACTGTTGTTTTATTTCCGGTCTATGGGACCCGGCTGCGATTTGCTGCTGCGGGCAGCAGGTACCATCACTGCTGCCGCCATCATGTCAGACACGGACAGCGACGAAGATTCCGCTGGAGGCGGCCCATTTTCTTTAGCGGGTTTCCTCTTTGGCAACATCAATGGAGCCGGGCAGCTGGAGGGGGAAAGCGTCTTGGATGATGTGAGGGGGTGGGCGTGGGGGTAGGGCTGGGGAGGGTGCGGCTAAGCAGAGGAAGGAGGTGCAGGGAGGAAAGCAGAGGGTGCTCAGGCAGCGAGAACTGGGCGCAGTTAACGCCGGGGAGGAGGGTCCCGCCCTCGTGGGTGCGGGAGCAGCGTCGCGTGGGAGTGATCAGTTCTGGGGGAGGGTGGGCAGAAGAGAGCGCGAGGCGGGCCCGGGGCCAGGGGCGTAGGGAATGGTGGCTTTGGAGCTAGTGCTCTGCCGACCAGGCAGTAGGACACATGCTTGTTTTGCCTAATGAGATGGCTTCCCACCCGTAACCTGCTTGGAGATTCTTGACACTTCCTGCCCCTCTGACATCGCTAGGCTGAGATGGCTCTATAGAGCCAGAGGACTGGACAGGACCTGCCCCCCGCTCGTTTGGTTCTGGCCCCAGGCTTAGGTCAATGGGGTATTCTCAGCACCCAGGCGGGCCTCCTGGTCCCAGTGCGCCTTATAGGTGGTTCTCCCAGCGTCTTCACTGACATCCGTGAAATAGTGTCCTGCGCCCTCGTGAAACTACCCCGCCTTCGCTTAGGCCCGTTTTCTTGAGGGGTGAAGCTGTCGGCCGCTGTGGCCCCTACTGTGCCACAGGCCCATGCGAAACTTGGCCCGAACGAGCCCCGTCTCGCCGCCTCCAATCCCACTCATCTCCCTGCCTTGGCCCTGGTTCCGAGAACAACTGTTCCATTCGTTCAGTCTTGGTAGTTCTTTGATTCGTCTTCTCTTGTAGTGTTATATTTTAAAGTGTAGGCGATGCAGTTGGCTGTGGTGCTTTAATAAAGATCTGATCGATGCGAAGTTTGGTAGATAGATATTGCAGTTCTTGAACGTGTTACTCCTTTTGGCACACTGCACAGTCATTTTTCATGTGGATTTGTGACTTTGTTGTCGACCAGGGAAATAAGCCTTTCTGGTGTGGGAATCGTAGGTTTAGTTGTTGTCTTCGACTCTGGTGCTGTCCCTTTTTCAGGAGTGTAAGAAGCACTTGGCAGGCTTGGGGGCTTTGGGGCTGGGCAGCCTGATCACTGAACTCACGGCAAATGAAGAATTGACCGGGACTGACGGTGCCTTGGTAAATGATGAAGGTGAAGTCTGGGTTGTGAGGAGTAGGTGGGGGAGGAGGCTAGCCACCTACTATATATGTACTTTTGTGTGTGTGTAAGATGGAGTTTTGCTCTGTCTCCCAGGTTGGAGTGCAGTGGGGCGATCTCGGCTGACTGCAACCTCCGCCACCCGGGTTCAAGCATTTCTCCTGTCTGAGCCTCCCAAGTAGCTGGGACTACAGGCGTGCGCCACCACGCCCAGCTAATTTTTGTATTTTTAGTAGAGACAGGGTTTCATCATAGTGGTCAGAGTGGTCTCGAACTCCTGACCTGAGGTGATCCGCCCGCCTCGGCCCCCAAAGTGCTGGGATTATAGGCGTGAGCCACCACATCCAGCCTGTACATGTACTTTTAAATGGGAATTACCTGAGGGAGTGAGGGTCACTTACTGTTGTTGCGATTCTCCCTGCTTTTTCATAGGGTGGATTAGGAGTACGGAAGATGCTGTGGACTATTCAGACATCAACGAGGTGGCAGAAGATGAAAGCCGAAGATACCAGCAGACAATGGGGAGCTTGCAGCCCCTTTGCCACTCAGGTGATTCTTTGGTGTATTAGCTTGAACATTCCAGTGCATTATCCTGCTGTATAGTCCAGTTTGGGCTCTGGTTTCCATGCCTGCTTTCTGCCATTGTTCCTGCTCTCTATGCCTTTGCTTTGCTCCTCTCCCTTTGTCAGCTGAGTTCCAAGTAGCTGCTATCTTTTTTTGTTCTGGCCAGTGTTAACTGTACTCGTGGTTATTCCTCATACTGTTCAGTCATGAATTCTTGGTTAATGACAAGTAGCTTCCTTGTCATCTGGTATTTGAATACCTGCAGGGGTTTGTGAGATGCACTTCAAAGTTGGAAACTATGAAACAAATTCAGTTTTTGCCCTGAAGGAATTGATAGTTCAAGAGGGATGCAAGGTCATACATAAACAGTGAACTAAGGCAGGACGCGGTGGCTCATGCCAGCACTTTGGGAGACCGAGGCGGGCGTATTACCTACCTGAGGTCGGGAGTTTGAGACAAGCCTGACAAACATGGAGAAACTCGGTCTACTAAAAATACAAAATTAGCCAGGCGTGGTGGCACATGGACTGTAATACCAGGTACTCGGGAGGCTGAGGCAGGAGAATTGCTTCAAACCGGCAGGCGGAGGTTGCAGTGAGCCTACATCGTGCCACTAGACTCCAGCCTGGGTGACAGAGCGAGACTCCGTCTCAAAATAAAAAGAAACACACTTCCTGTCAGTTTAGAGTACATAACAAGTGCTCAAACAACGTGTAATGAACTGAGTTAAATTAGTCAGAGTCTACTACTAGCTAATTGTATTACTTTTGATAAAATTCCACACTTTATTATAAAGTTCTCTAAAGTTCAAATTTTCCTTTTCTACTAGAGGTTACAAATAAATCTTAAGACTCCTTCCACTTACTGACTTTACCTTCTAGGTCTGAGGTTCTGATTCTACAATGTAGCATCTTGTTCTGATTCTATAATGTAGCACCTTATACCAGAGAAGAAAAAAACGTATTTGCAAGCAAGTATCAAGTTCATTGTTTACGCAGGGTGCGGTGGCTCACGCCTGTAGGGGAGCATGGTCATTTGAGGTCAGGAGTTCGAAACCTGTCTGGCCAACATGGTGAAACCCCTTCTCTACTAAAAATAGAAGAAAATTGGCCAGGTGTGGGATTACATGCCTGTAATCCCAGCTACTCGGGAGGCTGAGACAGGAGAATTGCTTCAAACCGGAGGCGGAGGTTACAGTGAGCTGAGATCAAGCTCCGCCTCCTGGGTTCATGCCATTTTCCTGCCTTTGCCTCCTCAGTATCTGGGACTACAGGCGCCCACCACCTTGCCCAGCTAATTTTTATTTTTATTTTTATTTTTATTTTTGGTAGAGATAGGGTTTCACCGTGTTAGCCAGGATGGTCTCCATCTCCTGACCTCGTGATCACCCCGCCTTGGCCTCCCAAAGTGCTGGGATTACAGGTGTGAGCCACCACACCCGGCCTAGGCAGTGTGTTTCGAAGATAAGTTGGCTGGGTGTGGTGGCTCAGGCCTTTGTAAACCCAGCACTTTGGGAGTCCCAAGTGGGCAGATAATGTGAGGCCAGGAGTTCGAGACCAGCCTGGCCAACATGGAGAAAGCCCTTCTCTACTAAAAGTACAAAAGTTAGCTGGGCATGGTGGCGTGCGTCTGTAGTCCCAGCTACTTGGGAGGCTGAGGCATGAGAATCGCTTGAACCCAGGGAGGGGGAGGTTACAGTGAGCCAAAATGACGCTGCTGCATTCCAGCCTGTGCGGCAAGAGCTAAACGCTGTCTCAAAAGATAATGAAGTCCATTTTCGGAACTTGAGGAATTCAATTTAGTGGTCTGGAATCTAGAGCTATTGGTCCACAGTTCTTTATAGTTCATTCTTTGCACTGCCCTGTTCTACCTCTCACTGCCTGAAACTGCCCCTGCCACGCCCCTGACGGAGCCTCTCTCTGTCACCAAGGCTGGAGTGCAGTGGCGCAATCTTGCCTCACTGTAACATCCACCTACCGGGTTCAAGTGATTCTCCCACCTCAGCCTCCCCAGTAGCTGGGACTACAGGTGCGCGCCACCACTCCCAGCTAATTTTTCTTGTGTTTTTAGTGGAGATGAGGTTTTGCCATGTTGGCCAGGCTGGTCTCGAACTCCTGATCTCAGGTGATCCACCCACCTTTGCCTCCCAAAGTGTTGGGATTACAGGTGTGAGCCACCCTGCCCGGCCTGCTTGAAAGTTTTATATGAAGTTGCTCCTTATTTATTCATTGTCTACCTCTTCAAACTAGATTTCAGGCTGCTGATAAATGTGAATAAAACCTTGATAAATACTTGAACTTAATTTTTTCGGGACAGCTTATGGATTTGAGTGCTGCTTATATGAAAAGAATTAACTCTACTGCATATACGAAAATTAACCCATGAAAAATAGAAGATATAAGCCCTGCCTTTAAGGATATTGTTATCTTGTGGGGAAGATGACATAAATAAATGCAGAACAATTATTCATAGTAAGGCGAACCAACTATGAGCTCATGTTTCTGTATATAGAGTGTTATATTTAGTTTTGATGGGCTGCCAGAATAGGTAAGTCAATAGCTGTCATTTTTGAGCACTCTGACTGAGGGGAGATGGTGGCAGTTATTATTTTCAGTAGAAGTTATAATTTCCAGGTTTGTGTTTGTTGTCTTGACTAGGGATGGTAAGGAAAAGGCTGGGAGTTTCCCTAGGTGAGTTTTATGAGCTAACTTCCTGGAAAAGGAGGATGCTACATTTGATAGAATCTCAGTACTCTGGGATGCTCATTTCTAAGTTCTCTTGTCCTCTAGGGGTGCCTTCACCTATACCCTTAGCTTTTTCCTTCCTTGGCATTGGCTCCTTTGTGTGGCTTGATTTACAAGGGTGCTTCTTGGGAATAATTGGAAGTGGATGTAGATTGCTAATAAAGCTTTCATGGAGGTGAATTTTGAGTAGAATTTTGAAAGTGAGGCAAGGTTTGGTGGAGAAGGAGCAGCAGTTCATTTTGGTTTGAAAACATGGCTTGTTTAAAGTTTTGGAGATATTTAGAAATAAGCAAGTCATGTGTGTAGAGGGGGGAATTAGCCAGTAGGTTTTCTTGAAAGGAGTAGAAAACATGCTGCCAAATAGCAAGAACCAAGAATAGAGCAATTTCACAGTACCTTTATGTATGTGTTACTTGGGATTTGATGACATAAGGAATTGTAAACCATCATAGACTGTTGAGTGAGAGGCAGGATGGTATAATGAAAAGAAAAGGACTTTGGAGTCAAAGTGTCCTAGGCTTAGAGTGTCATAGATTCAAATTCCAACTCCATATTTAGTGTGACTGTGAGCATGTTGCTCAATCTCTGAGCCTTGGATTTCTCATTTGTAATAATCCCTCTGTTTTCTTGTCAGTAGTAAAGGTGATAATAGTTACATTAATAATAGTTTTGTGAGAATTTAAGTTTATCACATGATGTGAAAGCACATAGTATAATGGTAAATGCTCTTGTCAATATTAGTTGACTTTCCATTTTTTCTGCTTTGCTAGTTTACAGTCTTAGAGGCTTCGCTTTGTGATGCTTTAGAAGAGTGATACTTGTCGCTATGGGGTTTTGATTAGTAAAAGAGTGAATGTCACATCAACTTGGAGGCTGTTCTTGCAGGCTAGAGATGTAAAGTTATTAAGGTCTGAAGTAGGGTGACAATTGTAGAAAATGATAGCTAGGGTCAGGCCGGGCGTGGTGGCTCACGCCTATAATCCCAGCACTTTGGGAGGCCGAGGAGAATGGATAACTTGAGGTCAGGAGTTCAAGTCCAGCCTGACCAACATGGTGATACCCCGTCTGTACTAAAGATGCAAAAATTAGCCGGCTGTGGTGGCACACTTCTGTAATCCCAGCTACTTGGGAGGCTGAGACAGAAGAATCGCTTGAACCCGGGAGGCGAAGGTTGCAGTGAACCGAGATCATGCCACTGCACTCCAGCCTGGGGGACAAGAGCGAAACTCCGCCTCAAAAAAAAAAAAGATAGCTAGGGTCAAAGTTAGAAGATACTGATAAAGTATCATAGGACTTGGTTGCCTATAGTCCCAGCTACTCAGGAGGCTGTGGCGGGAAGATAACTTGAGCCTAGGAGTTGGAGGTTGCAGTGAACTATGATCAAGCCTCTGCTCTAGCCTGGGCAACAGAGCATGACCCCTGTCTCCAAAAAAATAAATAAGTAAATAAATAAAATACAGGGCTTGGTGAGTGAGGAATTGTGTTGGAAAGAGTGTAGGCTTTGTTGTTAAACCAGGCTTGTATTGTGATTTTGTCACTTAAAATTCAGTCTCTTCCATATCTCAGGATAATTCCTGTTGTGAAGTGTTACTGGGAGGATTATACATAAAACATCTAGAAATGCCTGGCACATAATGGAAGTTTTATAGTAGGAAGTTGCTATGCTTTTTTTTTTTTTTTGAGACGGAGTCTTGCTCTGTCGCCCAGGCTGGAGTGCAGTGGCACAGGCAGGGCTCACTGTAACCTCTACCTCCTGGGTTCAAGCGATTATCCTGTCTCAGCCTCCTGAGTAGCTGTGACTACAGGCCCGTGCCACCTCTCCCAGCTAATTTTTTGAATTTTAGTAGAGACTGGGTTTCACCATGTTGCCTAGGCTGGTCTTGAACTCCTGAACTCAGGCAATCTGCCTGCCTCAGCCTCCCAAAGTGCTGGGATTACAGGTGTGAGCCACCTCGCTGGCCCTACACTTACTGTTTGTAATGATCAACTGGACAAGTGTATATTGGGGGTCACGAGATTGATGAAGGAGACAGTGGACTAAAGTCATAAGCTGGGAAAATGCATGTGGATGTGATGTTGATAGGGGATTTAAAAGAGATAAAGGATATTTCAGTGTTTTATAAGGTACAGTTGTTAAATATCTGAGTAGAAAGATTCTTTAGGAAGCAGAAGAGTTGTGGAATTGTAGAGGAGGTAAATTTTTTTTTTTTTTTTTTTTGAGACAAGAGTCTCCCTCTGTCACCCAGGCTGGAGTGCAGTGGCGCGATCTTGGCTCACTGCAACCTCTGCCACCTGTGTTCAAGCGATTCTCCTGCCTCAGCCTCCCGAGTAGCTGGGACTACAGGCGCCTGCCATTGCGCCCAGCTAATTTTTGTATTTTTAATAGAGATGGGGTTTCACCGTGTTAGCCAGGATGGTCTCGATCTCCTGACCTCATGATCCACCTGCCTCGGCCTCCCAAAGTGCTGGGATTACAGGCGTGAGCCACCGTGCCCAGCCCGAGGAGGTAAATTAAGTCCGCATGTGTATATTTGGGTTTAATCCAGGCGAAGGTGATTCTTGAGAAAGGGAATAGGGAATGTGCAGGGGAATAAAAGCAGAGTCTTCAGGACGAAATCTTGAGTGATGCCAGTGGCTAAAGGGCCATGAAAAGAGTAATAAACTGCAGATAATAGATAGAAAAACTGTGTCATCTCTCATTTGAGAGATGAGAAGAAACACCAGTCTTACGGGAAACTGACAGGGAGAAGATTCCCAAAGTGCTGGCAATTATAGGTGCGAGCCACTGTGCCCGGCCCAGTATGAAAATTCTAAAAAAGATATGGTCAGGAAAGGAGCAAAGGTTTCAAACAGCTCTTGGAAGCTCTTTCATATGTTGTATGATTATTTATTTGTTTGTTTATTTTTTTGAGACACAGTTTCACTCTGTCGCCCAGGCTGGAGTGCAGTGGCGCAACCTCGGTTTACTGCAACCTTCACCTCCCAGTTCAAGTGATTCTTGTGCCTCGGCCTCCTGAGTAGCTGGGATTATAGGCACATGCCACCACTCCTGGCTAATTTTTGTGTATTTGACAAAGATGGGGTTTCATCATGTTGGCCAGGCTGGTCTCGGAACTCCTGACCTCAGGTGATCTGCCCACCTCAGCCTCCCAAAGTGCTGGTGTGAGCCACCGTGCCCAGCCATCATGTCTTGTATGAGGTATTATTCATGTTATAGCAATTGACTTGCACCTTGACGTCATCTCTTTCTAAAGGCTAAAGCTATGTTTCAGATATATATATGTAAAATACTTTGAGGCATGGTCTTGCTCTGTCACACGATTACTGCTCGTCAATGCCTTGACCTCCCAGGCTCAAACTGTACCTCCACCCCAGCCTCCTGAGTAGCTAGTACTACAGGCATGTGTCACCATGCGTAGCTAATTTTTGTATTTTTTGTGGAGATGGGGTTTCTCCATGTTGTTTAGGCTGGTCTTAAAATTCTGGGCTCAAGCCATCTGCCCATCTTGGCCTCCCAAAGTGCTGGGATTACAGGTGTGAGCCGTCATGCCTGGCCCTCACCTTGCTTTTTTCACTTGTGTGTTCTTAAGGGATACGGATAGTGCTTCATGGAGTGCTTTAAATTATTGAGTGGCCCTGTAGTCCCAGCACTTCGGGAGGCCGAGGCGGGCAGATCACGAGGTCAGGAGTTCGAGACCAGCCTGACCAACATGATGAAACCCTGTCTCTACTAAAAATACAAAAATTAGCCAGGCGTGGTGGCGCATGCCTATAATCCCATCTACTCAGGAGGCTGAGGCAGGAGAATCACTTGGACTCGGGAGGTGGAGGTTACAGTGAGCTGAGATTGTGCCACTGTACTCCAGCCTGCGCAACAGAGTGAGACTCCATCTTAAAAAAAACAAAAAATTGAGTGGCAAGGAAGCTTAAGGCAGTTGTGTAATATTTTGGATATTGAGGAGATCACGTTCTTGGTTTTATTAGATTATGATGAAGATGACTATGATGCTGATTGTGAAGACATTGATTGCAAGTTGATGCCTCCTCCACCTCCACCCCCGGGACCAATGAAGAAGGATAAGGACCAGGATGCTGTTACCGGTGGTAAGTAGAGATTGTCTACTTTTGTGTTAGGAGCAAGTTTCCATTCATAAGTCCAGTCTTGTGGCTCACACATAAGGGACAAACTTAAGCTTGTACGAAAGGACAAAACTTCTAGAAATAATTCATACAATCTCAAATTTTTGTATTAAAGGGAAGTTTTAAAACATTTGGCCACAGTATTTTAACGTGCTCAATATATAGTAGTTTAGTCAGTGGTTCTCAAATCTGGTTACCCATCAGAATCACTTAGAGTCTTTAAAAAAAAAAGCAAAAAAACACCAATACCTGACTTTCACCCCTTGAACCTGATTCAGAAGATCTTGGGTAGAGTCCAGGAATTAAATTAAATTAATTAATTTTTTTTTTTTGAGAAAGAGTCTTGCTGTGTTGCCCAGGTTGGAGTGCAGTAGCACGATCTTGGCTCACTGCAACCTCTGCCTCCCGGGTTCAAGTAATTCTTGTGCCTCAGCCTCTAGAGTAGGGGCTGGAACTCCTGACCTCAAGTGATCCTCTTGCCTTGGCCTTACAAAGTGCTGGGATTACAGGTGTGATCCACTGCGCCCTGCCGAACCCAAGAATTTTAAAGAGTTTCTTAAGTAATTTATGATACAGCTGATCTGTATACTGGTATTTAGAAACTACTTGTTTAGATGGCTTTATTTTCAGTGAAGTGGTTAAATAAGGAAGGTGCCCTGGAATGTTGATAAATCAGATAGTGTCAACTACCAGATATTCAGAGATTTCAAAGGCTGGTAGAGTCTTCAGTGTTTATCTTACCTATTCCTGTAACAGTAACTGTCCTAGGCTTGAAAATTGGGGAAGAGCAGTGTGTTTGATTGACCTGTATGTTGAGGCTTGCATTTACCTAAATTCTTCCTGTTGGAGTTTTAAGCCATTTCTTTTTAACAGTCTGCTAAATGTCAGCTGTTTCATAGATCTTCTTTATGCCAAAGAATCTTAATGTTGTCCTGTGGGCTTAAAAAGATTTTCCAGCTCATGGGTCTCTGAACTAGGACTACCTGAGTGGTATAAAGTATTACATAATTTTGCTATTGGTCACAACATTGGTTACGATATTGGTTACTTAACAGAAAGTAGGGCCAGGCGTGGTGGCTCACACCTGTAATCCAAGCGCTTTGCGAGGTGGAGACGGGCAGATCATTTGAGGTCAGGAGTTCGAGACCAGCCTGGCCAAGACGGTGAAACCCCGTCTCTACTAAAAATACAAGAATTTAGCCAGCCGTGGTGGCGCATGACTGTAATCCCAGCTACTCAGGAGGCTGAGGCAGGAGAATCACTTGAACCTGGGAGATAGAGGTTTCAGTGAGCTGAGATCTCACCACTGCACTCCAGCCTCTGCGGCAGAGCAAGACTCGTCTCAAAAAAAAAAAACACCGAAAGTAGTAAACCTAGTAATAGTGTTTGTTTTCTCATCACAACCCTAGGGTACCAGGTACGTGGTGAGTTGGGGGATGATGGGAGATAACGAGTTAGAAGAGTTTTCTGGGTTGCATACTAGTATTATGATTTGGGTGCTTGGGCCTATATCCTGGCATTGAGCCATGTGTATAGCCTAAAGTGGGTGTTTGCGGAATTCGAGGAAATATATTCACAGTTACATGCCAAAGGGGTTTCTCTTCCTTGTTGCAGTGTCTGAAAATGGGGAAGGCATCATCTTGCCCTCCATCATTGCCCCTTCCTCTTTGGCCTCAGAGAAAGTGGACTTCAGTAGTTCCTCTGACTCAGAATCTGAGATGGGATCTCAGGAAGCAACACAGGCAGAATCTGAGGATGGAAAGCTGACCCTTCCATTGGCTGGGATTATGCAACATGATGCCACCAAGCTGTTGCCAAGTGTCACAGAACTTTTTCCAGAATTTCGACCTGGAAAGGTACATTGTATGGAGAATGCCCAGATTGCAAACCACCGACCTCTTCCAAATAATGAGTTTCGTTGTTAAGATGCTGAGTATGGAATAGACCTAAGGGTTTCCTTACTCAGTGACATACTATTGGCTATGTAAGAGTTCTTCACACTGTATTAGGTCTTTTTTTTGAAGTTGTATATATTGATAGTAAATGTGATTTGTGCTGTTCTCATTGGAAATTTCCCTGTTACCTTAAAAGAACTAGTCCAAATTATTAAGGAACGCTTCTTTACTTTCTTGTTAGATGTTGTAAGTCTGAATGCAACACTCCTTTATTTCTCCTCCGCATTTGAATAGATCTCTCAAGGGCGTTTTTAGGCCCAGATGCTGCTGTTTTCCTATCTGACTTTGAGTCTCTGTCATAGTAATGTATTCTGTGTTCTAGGTGTTACGCTTCCTACGTCTTTTTGGACCAGGGAAGAATGTCCCATCTGTTTGGCGGAGTGCTCGGAGAAAGAGGAAGAAGAAGCACCGTGAGCTGATACAAGAAGAGCAGATCCAGGAGGTGGAATGCTCAGTAGAATCAGAAGTCAGCCAGAAGTCTTTGTGGAACTACGACTACGCTCCACCACCACCTCCAGAGCAGTGTCTCTCTGATGATGAAGTAGGCAAAATGGAGACCTGAGATTAAGGCTTATGAGAGGAACAAATGAATTCAATGAATTCTCTCTAGTTTATGTTTAAATTGTAAATAACACCATAGCAGATAGAATTCTGTGCTAATTCTCAATAAGTAATCATGGGTTCAATCTCAGCAGCTGCCCCTTCCCTATTGTAAAAGAAAAATGTTTGGTGGGGTAGGCGGGGATGAGAGGGGTAGATGGTGATATGCTGCTGAATAAGGTTTGATCGATAGGCGGAATGTGCTATGATACATCTCCATTGTTTACATTCTAACTCCAGGTAAATCATCCTCAGTTTGTCTAAGTTCCCCTCCTGACTGTTAACTCTCTATAGCCTTAGGACAGCTGGGATCAGGAAATTCTCCCTGCTCTACTTCTTTTTTCTGTTACAGATCACAATGATGGCTCCTGTGGAGTCCAAATTTTCCCAGTCAACTGGAGATATAGATAAAGTGACAGATACCAAGCCAAGAGTGGCTGAGTGGCGTTATGGGCCTGCCCGACTGTGGTACGATATGCTGGGTGTCCCTGAAGATGGCAGTGGGTTTGACTATGGCTTCAAACTGAGAAAGACAGAACATGAACCTGTGATAAAATCTAGAATGATAGAGGTGAGCAACACTGGTATGTAAGAAAGGAATCAGTGTATTCAGGTCCTATTACTTTTACTAACTTTACTTTTTAATTTGGGAGATATTGGGTGGGGTTTCTTTAGTGGGAGATTGAGGTGTCTCAGCCTTTTATTTGGTATGGTATATCACCCTGGTAGCTAGGTCTTATACTAAGGATTCTGTTTGTGAAGTGAGTGCTGTGCCAGACTAGGAGTGGGAAGAGGCAAATATTCCTGTTATCAAGTGGTTGTTTCAAGTAAAGGACCACTTACGATGTGTCTGTATCTCTAATGTGGAATTTGGAGTGTAAACTTTGACCAGTGACCAATCAAGGGTGTGTTTTTTCTTCCCTACTTACCCAGGAATTTAGGAAACTTGAGGAAAACAATGGCACTGATCTTCTGGCTGATGAAAACTTCCTGATGGTGACACAGCTGCATTGGGAGGATGATATCATCTGGGATGGGGAGGATGTCAAACACAAAGGGACAAAACCTCAGCGTGCAAGCCTAGCAGGCTGGCTTCCTTCTAGCATGACTAGGAATGCGATGGCTTACAATGTTCAGCAAGGTGTGCTGCTGTGCTAGCTGTGTCCAGCATATACTGCCCTTAATCTTAGTCACCATAAGTGGGCTTAGCTTTGTTTTTTTTTTTTTTTTTTTTTTTTTTTTTTTTTTTTTTTTTTTTTTTTTTGAGAGAGAGTTTCGCTCTTGTTGCCCAGGATGGTGTGCAATGGTGCAATCTCGGCTCACCGCAACCTCCGCCTCCCGGGTTCAAGTGATTCTCCTGCCTCGGCCTCTGGAGTGGCTGGGATTACAGGCATGTACCACCATGCCTGACTAATTTTTGTATTTTTAGTAGAGACGGAGTTTCTCCATGTTGGTCAGGCTGGTCTCGAACTCCCGACCTCAGGTGATCCACCCGCCTCAGCCTCCCAAAGTGCTGGAATTACAGGTATGAGCCACCACACCTGGCCTGAAGTTAAAGGTCTTTCTGAACTATAACAGTACTTTATAGTATATTTTTGTTTCCCAAGTCCCTTTGTATTTAGAATTCTAGTTTCCTTTTTTTCTCCTTAAATAGGTTTGTGTGTTTTTTTTTAAGGTATGCCATGATTCATGTAAAACACTTTGAAAATACAGTATAGTGTTAAAAAAGTCACTGGTAATCTATCTGGAGATTATCAACTGTTAATTTTTGGTGTATTTTCAGTGTTCTCTGTGTGTATGTAGTTGAGCTCATTTCTATATGTACAGTTTTTGTGTACTGTGCTTTTCACTTAATAAATATTTTTCTCTCTTTCATTTTTTATTATTTATTATTGAGACAGGGCCTCACTTTGTTGCCCAGACTAGTTTCAAACTCCTGGACTCAAGCGATCTTCCTGCCTCGGCCTCCCAGAGTGCTGAGATTACAAGCAAGAGCCACCCAACCCAGCCACATAAATATTATTGTGTTCTTTATAAAAATGTTTAATGACATGGGAAACTCATTCATTTTATTTTAATTAAATTATTATTTTTTTGTAGAGGTAGAGTCTTGTTATGTTGCTCAGGCTGGACTCCTGAGCTCAGGTGATCCTCCTGCCTCAGCCTCTCAAGTAGCCGAGACTTCAGGTGCACACCACCACACCTGGCTTGAGAAACTCATTTTAAATGGAAAGAAGATATGAAACAACATATATGATATCCTATTAGTGTAAATGAAAAAAAGCAGACTGCATAAACATAGCTGGATTACTTCTACATTTTGGAGGAAAAACAAAATTTTTTTTTTTTTGAGAAAGCAGTCTCTGTTGCCCAGGGTGGAATGTGTTGGCGCGATCTTGGCTCACTGCAACATCCGCCTCCCAGGTTGAAGTGATTCTTGTGCCTCAGCCTCCCGAGTAGCTGGAATTATAGGTGTGCACCACTGTGCTCAGATAATTTTTGTTATTTTTAGTAGAGATGGGGTTTTACCAGGTTGGCCAGGCTGGTCTTGAACTCCTGACCTCAAGTGATCTGCCTGCCTTGGCCTCCTAAAGTCCTGGGATTACAGGCGTGAGCCACCGCACCCGGATACAAAAATGTCTGATTTTTAAAACCTAAGAAATAGGTTTTTTCCTTTCCATTCTGCCCACTTTATGGGGTTGTGTATTATTATTATGAATGTTTCATAATTTACTGATACATGTTGCATTTGTTAATAAAATTTATTACCATTTATTGTTAGCATACTTTACCATATCATTTACTATAAGCAATTCCTTAAACATTTAGGTTATTTAAATTTCAACTATTGTAAACAGTGTTGCAATGAACATTTTTGACTGCAACATTGTTTTATTTTTATTTATTTTTTGAGACAGAATTTCACTCTTGTTGCCCAGGCTGGAGTGCAATGGCAGGATCTCAGATCACTGCAACCTCTGCCTCCCAGGTTTGAGTGATTGTCCTGCCTCAGCCTCCTGAGTAGCTGGGATTACAGGCATGTGCCACCACACCCAGCTAATTTTTGTATTTTTTGTAAAGATGGGGTTTCTCCATATTGGTCAGGTTGGTCTTGAACTCCTGACCTGAAGTGATCCACCTGCCTTGGCCTCCCAAAATGCTGTGATTACAGGTGTGAGCCACCGCGCCCAGCCTGCAACGTTATTTTAAAGTGAGAAATGCGCTGTGTAGGTTCCTTTTCAGTGGGCACATGAGTAACTCACATTACTCATGTTACTCATAAAAAATCTTTGCCAGAATCTTGATTGAAAGGGGCATAAATGTTTTCTCTGTTACTATTTCCTCCTTGCGCTTTGACTAGGTTTTGCAGCCACCCTTGATGATGACAAACCTTGGTACTCCATTTTTCCCATTGACAATGAGGATCTGGTGTATGGACGCTGGGAGGACAATATCATTTGGGATGCTCAGGCCATGCCCCGGCTGTTGGAACCTCCTGTTTTGACACTTGATCCCAATGATGAGAACCTCATTTTGGGTATATTACTGGCAGAGGCCAGTGTTCCTTCTCCTTTGACAACTTGCTGTTAATGTCAACGGGCAGGAGGAAATCAGAAGGGTTGGAGAAGATTAGGACTAGAAACTTATAGGTAGTGGCTTGAAAGAGCAAAGTTTTGGCTGTTAGTTTATATTATTTGTGTATATGCTTAGGGAACACTCATGTAGGAATATTGGAAAGTTGCAACTTTGAGATGTCAGGAGCATAGTTTGTTCCGTTAGTGAATCATGGACTGGAAACTTCTAGATAGCAGTTTCAGAGAGAGCAAAGTTGTAGCTGTTAGTTTTTAATTTGTGTATTCCCTAGGGAAAACTCATGTAGGAATGTCAGTAGTACCTTTGAGATGTCAAGCATGTAGTTCAGTTAGTAAATCATGGACTAGAAGTTACCTGGGGTGGGATGAAAGATCTAGTTAAGAACTTCATTGGGACATCCATTACCTTAAAAAAGAAGAAAACTGGATACTTGTCTGTAGGAAAGGTGAATCTTCAGGGAGAGCAACTCAAGTGATTTCTGTTTTATTCTCAGAAATTCCTGATGAGAAGGAAGAGGCCACCTCTAACTCCCCCTCCAAGGAGAGTAAGAAGGAATCATCTCTGAAGAAGAGTCGAATTCTCTTAGGGAAAACAGGAGTCATCAAGGAGGAACCACAGCAGGTGTGTGAAGAAAAAAGGGGCTTGGCGTTTAGAGGAACAAAGGTAATAGAGAAGGATAGTCTGACCAAGATTTGTTTGATTATCTATCATTAGAACATGTCTCAGCCAGAAGTGAAAGATCCGTGGAATCTCTCCAATGATGAGTATTATTACCCCAAGCAACAGGGTCTTCGAGGCACCTTTGGAGGGAATATTATCCAGGTACAAATAGTGTCTTTTCTGTGGTAGAGGAGAACCCCATGGCTTTGTTCTGACGGAGGATATGGGAAAATCTTGCTTAGGCTGGAATTAGCTAATTTTAACCCTTCTATTTCCTGTTTTAGCATTCAATTCCTGCTGTGGAATTACGGCAGCCCTTCTTTCCCACCCACATGGGGCCCATCAAACTCCGGCAGTTCCATCGCCCACCTCTGAAAAAGTACTCATTTGGTGCACTCTCTCAGCCAGGTCCCCACTCAGTCCAACCTTTGCTAAAGCACATCAAAAAAAAGGCCAAGGTATAATTGAATTCTGGTTAGAAAACAGCTATAAAGGATATTGGGGTATAAATTAGGGAAATGTACCAGATATTAGATTCTATCAGGGAGTTGGTTACTTTCTCAGATGTGATAGAATGTTATTTTATTTATTTAGGAGAATGTCTTTATTGTTAGGTGATGCTGTGAAAATATTTAAAGGTGAGGTGTCACAATGACTGCATCTTTCAAAAACCATCCAGCAAAGTCTATAGAAAGGTAAAGGTTAAAAAAAAGGCAAAATATAAACAGCAACGTGGGATAAGTGTTCGTAGTACAGTAGTCCTTAGGTATCTCTGGGAGATTGGTTCTAGGACCTCCTCTGGATACCAAAATCTTTAGATGTTCCAGTTTCTGATGTAATAGTATAATATTTGCACATAGCCTATGCACATCCTCTCCTATACTTTAAATCACCTCTAGATTACTTATAATATCTACTCCAATGTAGATGCTATGTGAACGGTTGTTACACTGTTATTGTTTAGGGAATAATGACAAGACAAGTCTGTACCTGTTCAGCACAGATGCAGTTGTATTTTCTGAATATTTTCTATCTATGGTTGGTTGAATTCACGGATGCAGAACCATACATGGATATGGAGGGCTGACTGTACTATTGTTTGGACTTTACAGTAGTTTGAAAAATAGGTAAAATCTTTTTGGTGTGTTTGTCTCAGATTGAACAACATCATTGTGTGTAGTAGTTATCCTGTCAGGAGCTAGATGGTATTTTCTTTGTTCTGGACAGATGAGAGAACAAGAGAGGCAAGCTTCAGGTGGTGGAGAGATGTTTTTTATGCGCACACCTCAGGACCTCACAGGCAAAGATGGAGATCTTATTCTTGCAGAATATAGTGAGGAAAATGGACCCTTAATGATGCAGGTTGGCATGGCAACCAAGATAAAGAACTATTATAAACGGGTGAGTCTCTGCTCAGAGAATTTTTTTCCACACATAATTCTGCTTATGCTTCCATAAACTTTTATGTACAAACTTTTTGTTATTAACGTAGCTGTAATAAGACAAACTGCAAACTTATATACAAACTTTTTGTTATTAACATAGCTGTAGTTAGAGATCTACTGGTAATCTGTGAACATATACCATAAATTTCGTGGGAGAAAGGAGTGGTACCTGTTTTGTAGTTAAAATATGTTGAGCATCTCAAACCTCAAAATTCGAAGTAAAAATCCAAAACTTTTTGAGCACTACTAACATGATACTCAAATGAAATACTCATTGGAGCATATTGGATTTCTAGATTTGGGATGCCCAACTGGTAAGTATAATGCAACTATTCCAAAATCCAAAACACTTCTGGTCACAAACATTTGGATGAGGGATACTCAACGTGTGTTAGTAAAGTGCTATGCTCATATTGTGTAGGATTATTGATTATATTCTGTGATTAATAACTGGGTCTTCTGTGTTCCTTTTAGAAACCTGGAAAAGATCCTGGAGCACCAGATTGTAAATATGGGGAAACTGTTTACTGCCATACATCTCCTTTCCTGGGCTCTCTCCATCCTGGCCAATTACTGCAGGTGAGGAATTCTTTCCTGTTTTTACTGTTAACTAAGGAAATTGATAAATGAGGAGCCAGTCAGCTCAGAAAGAACTATTATAATTTTAGTTGATTGAGATGCTTTAATATTAAGTACAAAGAAGATAAGTATAATCCAAAAATGTTTTAAAGAAATCTTTTTCTTAAAACTGGCTGTAAATTGTGGTGTTCTTAGGCTAAATGTAAAATAGGTTTTTAAAAATACACACTGGTAAGCTCAGTAACGTCTGGGAAGCATAAGGAAGTCAACCTAGGATGAATTTACTATAATTTATGAATATTTAATTTTTGTGTATAAAATTGATAACATTTTGATCATATTAGCTGTGGTTATTGTGAATATTGAACCACACCTGAACTGTGCCATCTGCAGTCCCCAGCCATAGTGAAATGCCTTTTTTTCCTCCTTTATTCTAATGGGTGTAAAGAGGCCCTCTTGTAACAGCTTTTAGATATTCAAGGGGGGAAGTATGGTGGTCCACAAATGATGTGGAAAATCTCTAGCACTGTCCTATCTTTTTTTTCTCCATTTCATTTCTCTTGGCAATCTTAACCATTTGTCCTACTCTTATACCTAGTTTATTCTACTGTTGTTATCCTTTACTCTCCTAAAACGTCTGCAAAACTCAGTTTTTTTCTTTATCCTTTACATCCATAGTCTATTGCCTACCAGATTTTTAGTATCATCTTTGTATTGTTCTTCTCCTTTCCCTGAAACTTTCTGTTGAGGTTTTCTACCAGTTCAGCCTCTTCTTTTGTGTTTACTTTTGTAGTCTCTTAAAGATCTTTTTTTTTTTTTTTGAGACGGAGTCTTGCTCAGTCGCCCAGGCTGGAGTGCAGTGGCGTGGTCTTGGCTCACTGCAAGCTCCGCCTTCCGGGTTCACGTCGTTCTCCTGCCTCAGCCTCCCAAGTAGCTGGGACTACAGGCGCCCACCACCACGCCCGGCTAATTTTTTGCATTTTTAGTAGAGACGGGGTTTCACAGTGTTAACTAGGATGGTCTTGATCTCCTGACCTTGTGATCCACCCGCCTCGGCCTCCCAAAGTGCTGGGATTACAGGCAGGAGCCACCGCGCCCGGCTCTTAAAGATCTTTTTCTGGCCGAGTGCAGTGGCTCACGCCTGTAATCCCAGCACTTTGGGAGGCCGAGGTGGGCGAATTACCTGAGGTCAGGAGTTCGAGACCAGTCTGACCAACATGGAGAAACTCTGTTTCTACTAAAAATACAAAATTAACCGGGTGTGGTGGCACATGCCTGTAATCCCAGCTACTTGGGAGGCTGAGGCAGGAGGATCACTTGAACCCAGGAGGCGGAGGTTGCGGTGAGCCGAGATCGCGCCATTGCACTCCAGCCTGGGCAACAAGAGCGAAACTCCATCTCAAAAAAAAAAAAAAAAGATCTTTTTCTGTATTCTGTAATTCTTTTTCTGCCTGTATTTCACATTTAGAATTTTCTTTCCACACTCAGTGATGTTCTTCCCTCTTTCTGTCTACTCTTCTGATTTTCGGCGAAGGCTTTCCTTAGTCTCAGGCTTCTTATGACAGTTGATCCCTATCTTGCCTCTACTTAAACTGGCTTAGATGTTTCTGTTCAGCTGTCCTCTGCCCTACTGTCTTGTGTTTTCCTTTTTTTTTTTCCAGCCTGTTCTGTCTAGCACTCTTTATACCTCATTGGTTGTTTTACGATTTGTTTGTTTGGAGACAGGGTCTGGCTCTGTCACCCAGGCTGGAGTGCAGTGGCACGATCTTGGCTCACTACAACTTCTGCCTCCTGGGCTCAAGCCATCCTCCCACCTCAGCTTCCCAAGTAGATGGGACAACAGGTGCATGCCACCACATCCAGCTAATTATTGTATTTTCTGTAGAAATGGGATTTTGTCATGTTGCCCAGGCTGGTCTTGAACTCCTGAGGTCAAGTGATCTACCCGCTTCGGCCTCCCATAATGCTGGGATTACAGGCATGAGCCACCGTGCCCAGCGTTGTTTTATTTTTTAATTAGTTCACTAATTTATCCAACAAATGTTGCTCTCACCTGTTGTGTGTCGGGCTACACTGTGGTCTAGAGTAGTAGTGTAATACTTGGTACATTATTAAGTGATTTTCATATGTAATCTTCGTAGCAGTCCTGTGAGGTATAGGCATTTTTAAGTACCTCTGTTTTGTAGATGAGGAAAACTAAGCTTAGATATGTTAAATAGCTTAAATAGACTTGTTAAAAAGCTTAAATAGACATGTTAAATAATATAGGTAATGGCAGAGCTAGCATCATCTGAATTCACTTCCTGTATTTTCTCCCCTACTGACTCTGAAAGGTAGATAGATAGTGGATGAAAAATTGTTTAATCACATTTGATAATCCATATTTTAATTTATTTGTATTACTGGATAGACTTTAGATGGCATAATGAAGATGGAGAGCAATAAGCTTGATTTTTCTTTCTCAGCAGTTGACTGAATTTCCTGGGGCTACTCTGTACATAATTTTTGTGTTTTTACTTTTGTTAGGCATTTGAGAACAACCTTTTTCGTGCTCCAATTTATCTTCATAAGATGCCAGAAACTGATTTCCTGATCATTCGGACAAGACAGGGATACTATATTCGGGAATTAGTGGATATTTTTGTGGTTGGCCAGCAGTGTCCCTTGTTTGAAGTTCCTGGGCCTAACTCCAAAAGGGCCAATACACATATTCGAGACTTTCTACAGGTAAGAATGGGAGGATAGGGAGGGGGTTGGGTTGTATATAGAAAGGGTATGTTGGGGTTGGGCACCGTCGCTCACGGCTGTAATCTCAGCACTTTGGGAGGCCGAGGCGAATGGATCACTTGAGGTCAGAGTTCGACCAACCTGGACCAAATACAGAAACCCTATCTCTACTAAAAATACAAAAATTAGCCGGGCGCGGTGACTCACACCTGTAATCCCAGCACTTTGGGAGGCCAAGGCGGGCAGATCACCTGAGGTCGGGGAGTCTGAGACCAGCCTCACCTCAACATGGAGCAAAACCGACTCTACTAAAAATGGGAAAATTAGCCAGGTGTGGTGGCACATGCCTATAATCCCAGCACCTCGGAATGAGGCAGGAAATCTCGAACCAGGAGGTGAGGTTGCAGGAGCCGAGATCGCAGCATTGCACTCCAGCCTGGGCAACAAGAGAAATGGTCTCCAAAAAAAAAAAAAAAAATTTAGCTGGGGCGTGGTGGTGTACACCTATGGTCCCAGCTACCTGGAGCCTGGGAGTGAGGGCGCAGCAGCCACCGCACCACCTGAGGACAGAGTGAGTCTCCGCCTCACAAAAAGTGGGGTGTGTTTTGGGAGCGCATCAGGAAAGATGAAAATACATTAGAGCTTAGCAAGGGAAGAGGCCCTAGTGAGGACTTTCATCCTTTTCTTTGCCAACTAAAATACACTTGGTTTGTTAAGAGAGCTTTATTTAATTTTTCTGGAAAAGATCGGCCACGGAGGATACGAATGGAAGATATAAAAAAAGCCTTTCCTTCCCATTCAGAAAGCAGCATCCGGAAGAGGCTAAAGCTCTGCGCTGACTTCAAACGCACAGGTCATCCGTTGTGACTAGTTATTTGACTGCCTTTTTCCAAGAAAAGAATTTTGATGGCTTTGAGTTAAAGGATAAGCATATAGTTAATAAAATAGAAATTGATGACCGTTGAAAGGCGGTAGCAGATCTTCTAACGCTCTGGTTGCTTTTTTGAATTTGGCTGCCAGGAAGTTTAATGTGATTGTTGGATATCTTCTATGAGTTGTAGGAAACTTAGCAGCTGGGGTTTTCTTGGCCAGTCATACCAACTGTGGCTAGGCCTGTTACAGTTTTGGTTTACTGTCCCTGTTGCTGTCAATAAATATCAGGGCCTTTGGAATTCAGAATGGTCTCATTCTCTATGTGTATGTCTTTTCCAGGGATGGATTCAAACTGGTGGGTGCTTAAGTCTGATTTTCGTTTACCAACGGAAGAAGAGATCAGAGCTATGGTGTCACCAGAGCAGTGCTGTGCTTATTATAGCATGATAGCTGCAGAGCAACGACTGAAGGTGAACACCTTCCTCTCAGACACCACTTATGCCTGTGGTTTTTTTTTTTCCTCCCCCCCAGAGAGATGAGAGAGAAGACTCTCTCTCTCGCTGGCTTAGGGAGGATGGTTACTAGATTATTACCAATTACTAAAAAGTTGAATTTGTGTAAATTACTTCCTATGTACATGAGTTCTGGAGAAAAACTGCAGTGTAGCTGAATATCAGTGGGAAGGCATAACTAGGAACTTTGGGCATATTGTTTTGCTTTGAAAATGGTGACTGGGTGACTTTAATCTCTTCTTTGCAAGATAAGCATATAAGCAGGAAAGTACTTGTCAGCCTCTCGGGTAGGCAGAGATGATGATGGTGCTGAATGTGTGGTTTAGAGAAGCACAGAATTCTTACAAGGCCGAAAGAGAAAAGGTCCAGCTGGGGTGGGACAGCACAGCTCTGTCCCACTGAGTTAATGAGTCTGTTATTGAGCATCTCTGTTCAGCTTGCTTATGGGCTGTAACTATCTGTACATCAGCTAGTAAGCTCTTTGGCATGTGGTAATGTATCTTCTCATAGCTTAAGGATGTACCATGGTGCTAGATATAGTGAAGACTTTATGGAACCCATCTATGCAAAATAGGCTTTGGTATTCTGTACTTGTATTCAGTAAAAAAAAACTTGTGCTTTGTGTTTTTTAACTGACTGATTTATGCATGGATCTGTCCTCTTCCAGGATGCTGGCTATGGTGAGAAATCCTTTTTTGCTCCAGAAGAAGAAAATGAGGAAGATTTCCAGATGAAGATTGATGATGAAGTAAGGCTTTATACTAGTTTGTATTAGTCATTAATACATTTCATTTATCCTTTTAAAAGAGACAGCTTTATTGAGATAAAATTAACATACAATAAACTGTACACATTTAAAGTATACTATTTCATGTTCTTGCTTTATTCATGCCAGAAAAAATGATGTGATATATCAAATACTGTACTTTATATGATATGGTTTTTTTCTTTTTTTTTTTTTTTTTTGACGGAGTCTTGCTCTGTTGCCCAGGCTGGAGTGCAGTGGTGGCGGGTCCTCGACTCACTGCAACCTTCACCTCCCGGGTTCCCGCGATTCTTGCGATTCTCCTGCCTCAGCCTCTCAAGTAGCTGAAATTACAGTTGCATGCCACCATGCCCAGCTAGTTTTTTGTATTTTTAGTAGAGACGGGGTTCCACCATGTTGACCAGACTGGTCTCGAACTCCTGACCTTAAGTGATCCTCGTGCCTTGGCCTCCCAAAAGTGCTGGGATTACAGGCATGAGCCACTGCGCCTGGCAGGATTTTCATTTCTTCTAGAAAAAAGACTGACCTGATTTATAAGACTCCACATGATTTTGACCTTGCATATTAATCTGACCTCCTTTCATCTTCTGTCACTTCCTGTCTTATATTCTAAGCTCCAACCATACCGAAGTTCATTCAGTTTCCTAAATTTCTCTCCCCTTCCAGAATTTTGCAACTGTAATGTCTTCTGTGGAGATATTTTTTCTCCACTCTGCCATTTGACTCTCATCTACAAGTTATTTTCTCTGGGAAGCTTTCCTGGACTTTTCCCCTCATTCCACCCTAAGTTTCGATTGGATGATAATTCTCCTTTCATTATGTACATATAGTACCCCTTTACTTTTTTTTTCCCCAAGACAGGGTCTTGCTCTGTTGCCCAGGCTGTACTGTGGTGAGATCACAGCTCACTGTAGCCTTGAACTCCTGGGCTCAAGCAGTCCTTCTACCTCAGCCTCCCGAGTAGCTGGGACAACAAGCACACACCACGATACCCAGCTAATAGTTTAAATTTTTTGTAGAAATGGGGTCTCACGGCCGGGCACGGTGGCTCATGCCTGTAATCCCAGCACTTTGGGAGGCCAAGGCAGGTGGATCACCTGAGGTCAGGAGTTCAAGACCAGCCTGGCCAACATGGTGAGACCCTGTCTCTACTAAAAATACAAAATTAGCTGGGCGTGGTGGCGCATGCCTGTAATCCCAGCTACTTGGGAGGCTGAGGCAGGAGAATCACTTGAACCTGGGAAGTGGAGGTTGCAGGGAGCCGAGACCACGCCATTGTACTCCAGCCTGGACTAAAAGAACGAATCTCCGTCTCAAAAAAAAAAAAAAAAAAAGAAAGAAATGGGGTCTTACTGTGTTGCCCATGCTGATCTTGAACTCCTGGGCTCAAACAGTTATCCTGCCTTGGTCTTCTAAACTGTTGGGATTATAGGCATGAACCACTGTGCCTGGCCTCCTTTACTTTCTTACCATGGTACTGATCACAATATTACTGAACTTGGTTGGCTGTTTTTCCCTCACTGACTTGAGGTTCATGAAAAAGTAGCATGGAGTAGTGTGTAGTTGGTATTCAGTAAATATTCGTTAAATGAATTAAGTGATTATAAAATGAAGCAGAAAATGAGGCCACAGAGAGTGAGTAAAGAATCGTTGTACTATTTTGAGGTTGGAATGAAAAATGAGTGAAATTAAGAATTCTATTGAGGCCAGGTGCAGTGGCTCAGGCCTGTAATCCTAGCACCTTGGGAGGCCAAGGTGGGAGGATTGCTTGAGGCCAAGGGTTCAAGACCAACCTGGCCAACATAGTGAGACCCTATCTCTAAAAAAGAAAAACAATTTTTTTTAATTAAAAAGAAAAGAAGAATTCTGTTGAATGGCTTTTAATATTGTATCTTAGAGAATTGGCCATTTTCTTGCTAATCATATATACTCTTTTTTTTTTTTTTTGAGACAGAGTCTCACTCTGTCGCCCAGGCTGGAGTGCATTGGCGCAGTCTCTGCTCACTGCAACCTCTGCCTGCTGGGTTCAATCTATTCTCGTGTCTCAGCCTTCTGAGTAGCTGGGACAATAGGTGTGCGCCACCACATCTGGCTAATTTTTGTATTTTTAGTAGAGATGGGATTTCACCATGTTGGCCAGGCTGGTCTTGAACTCCTGGCCTCAAGAGATCTGCCCGCCTCGGCCTCCCAGAGTGTTGGGATTACAGGTGTGAGCCCCCGCACCTGGCCTTATGTGTACTCCTGACTGGTCTGTGTGGGCAGGCACATTCACCCCTTGGCTTAATTCTTTAAGAATTTTGCAGGGGTTGGTAAACACTATTCAGGGTCTCAGGAGAGGACAGACCTTTTTGACCAAACCAGTGGCAGAAATAGAATGGACTTTGGTTCAGTGTCACTGGAATAGGGGGCCAGTGCTTTGAATGCAAGCATATCGACTATTTCGAGAAAATAGGTTTCATTCTAAAACAGCTATTTGAGCAGTTGGACAATCAAATGTAGTCATTAGTCTAATTTTGAGCATCATGAGGATGAGGGAAACACTGTCTTTAAGAATGCTTATTGAAGCCCAAGGGATAAGGGGCTGAAGGGATACCACTGTTCTTTATTTTTCTCCTTATCCTGGCTGAGCTCTTGACCTCTATTTAATATCATGTTGTAAGTATTGTACCATAGGATAGAAGAGAACTGAGTACTAGGTAGCTATATTTAACTGTTGATTTTTGTGGACAGTTAAGAAAGCACAAACCCACAAAAATTAAACATTAGAAAAAAAAGAACGTGAAATAGTTTGTAATTATTCTACTCTTGTGGATATTGGCTAGACATAGAACAAATGTTTCCCACTGCCCTGAGAATCTTCTTCTTTATCTCAGGTTCGCACTGCTCCTTGGAACACCACAAGGGCCTTCATTGCTGCCATGAAGGGCAAGTGTCTCCTAGAGGTGACTGGGGTGGCAGATCCCACAGGGTGTGGTGAAGGATTCTCCTATGTGAAGATTCCAAACAAACCAACACAGCAGAAGGTGGGATTGTGTTTATTTCTAGAATGAGAAAGTCAGGGGAGAAAGAAATGGGTGAGTGGAGGACTTGGAATGTAGTTAAGTTAGCAGAATGACTTAGATTCCTACTTACAAGGAATTCAGGTTTTTAGGATTCTCACTTTTTTTGGTTTGAGGTAGGATGATAAAGAACCGCAGCCAGTGAAGAAGACAGTGACAGGAACAGATGCAGACCTTCGTCGCCTTTCCCTGAAAAATGCCAAGCAACTTCTTCGTAAATTTGGTGTGCCTGAGGAAGAGGTGAGTGTGGAAGTGGAAAACTTAGAGGATACTAGGGGCTTTGTATAGAGAGAGAATTGCTAGGAGGCAGATGTATAGAACTATCTGGGTAACTTTGTATTGTAGGGTATAGTAGGATATAGTAAGCTAGGTCTTAGATATTGTTTCAGGAGTTATCTTTCTATGTAATCTGCTTTGGGATGATTTTTCTTTTTTGGTCTAACTAATTGTGTACATTGGCTTGTCCTTTGAAATCCCTGAATGATTTTTGTGTATATATGTGTGTGTGTGTGTGTGTGTGTATGTATATGTATGTGGTTGGTTTGTCTTGTGATTGGTGTTGTCCCGCTTGGAAGTGATTGATGTGGTATGCGACAATGTCAACAGAACAGGCCTGTTTGGAGAGGGGCCCATGAGTACCCTGTCTGTGGTCAAGGTTTTCTGTGGCTGAGCATCAAGAGCGTTACAAAGAGGAATGTCAGCTCATCTTTGACCACAGAACAAGTGGGTCGTTTTAGTGCTGCAGAAAATCCAAGCTGGAAAGGGGAGGAGTTCCAGGCACTATTTCATAATAAAGAGGAGGTCACCTAAAAGTTTGACTACCTAGGTAGTCAGATATCCGACGTGTCAGGGTAGTATCTGTTTGTAATACCACCACCAGAGTACCTATTTCCTTCAACCCAACTTGGCAAAATTTTTGAATGGAAAGAGATGCTAGTCTTGTGTTCTAGGTTCCATGACAACTCTTATGGCCTACTTGGGCCTAACAAACAGCACAATGGTAGCAGGTGACAGGTGGGGTTTTTTTCTAAAGGTTTAGTTGTGAGAGGACGTTAATACACTGCTAAAAATGACCAGTGTGCTGATTTATTTATCAAATTGTCTCCAGGAATTCTGAAAGAGTTACTACAGTTTTTCAAACTTGTCTTGTTGACCAAATGTGTCGGAAAACTTTGTAAAGCTTTTCTGTTAGGGGCCCCATGTCTTAGTGGATTTTGAGTATGCCTTTTTAAGGTTGATTTCCCAATTTTTTACTTTTGCCTGCAACCATATTTCTTTAGCTCTTTCTGCACATTGCTTTTTCTCTTTTTAGGGTTCTGTCATCAACTGAAGTTTTATCAACTGACACAGACAGCAGCTCAGCTGAAGATAGTGACTTCGAAGAAATGGGAAAGAACATTGAGAACATGTTGCAGAACAAGAAAACCAGCTCTCAGCTGTCACGTGAACGGGAGGAGCAGGAGCGGAAGGAACTACAGCGAATGCTACTGGGTGAGGATAGTGGCTTCACAGACAGATAAAAAAGAGGATTTAAAAAGGAGCCTAAATAACCGCAGACTATAATTGAGGGAGATCTGGAGGCAGAAGATGTAGAGGATGCATGTAGAAAAGTCTGTGAATGAAGTAGAAAGCTTTTCACAATCTGGACTCTAGGATTGTCTGTGGAGGACAAATTTCAGAGATGATGCCACTCCACTACTGCCTCTGTCTGTATCAGGTGCCTGGCCAAGCCTGGGCTATCAGTGCTGTACTTCAAATGAGCTTTTTGTGCATTTATCCTAGAGGGTGAGAGTTTTTAATACAGAATTTGTAAATGAATTTAGGCAGTTATCTTTGAAACTTCTGAAATTACGTGTAAAATATGCATATGTGCATTTTATTATTTTTTGGTTTTAGAGACAGGGTTTCATTCTGCCACCCAGGCTGGAGTGCACTGGTACAATCTTAGCTTACTGCAGCCCCCGCCTCCCAGGCTCAAACGATCCTCCTGCCTCAGCCTCCTGAGTAGCTGGGACTATAGGTGCATACCACCATGCCTGGCTAATTTTTGTATTTTTTGTAGAAACGGGATTTCACCATGTTGCCCAGGATGGTCTCGAACTCTTGAGCTCAAAGTGATCCGCCTGCCTCAGCCTCCCAAAGTGTTGGCATTAAAGGCATGAGCCACCGTGCCTGGCCTTAAATGTGCATTTTCTGAGAACATCCATGGCTTTCAGAAGACCCTCAGAAGGAGTCTTAGACCCTGAAAAGAGTTTTAAAATTGTAGAAATTGAGGGTAGGAATAATAAAGACCTGAATTGAGTTGGGATATGGAGGGCATTAAGGATGAAAATCAGGACAACCTTAAGATTTCACTCTGAGATTACTAGAAAGATGTTGGTACCATTGATTAGAGTAGTGAATTTCAAGGTCTGACGTGGTGGCTCATGCCTGTAATCCCAGCACTTCGGGAGGTCAAAGTGAGAGGATCACATGAGCCCAGGAGTTTGAGACCAGCCTGGGCAACATGGTGAAACCCTGTTTCTACAGAAAATACAAAAATTAGATGTGGTGGCAGGCACCTATAATTCCAGCTACTCGGGAGGCTGAGGTGGGAGGATCACTTGAGCCTGGGAGGTAGAGGTTGCATTGAGTTGAGATTGCGCCACTGCACTCCAGCCTGGGTGACAGGGTGAGACCCTGTCTCAAAAGAAGTTAGGAAGGGAATGTGTAGTATGTGGAGTTTGAGGTCCCTTTGACACCCTTGAAGTATACGTGTCAAAGAGGCAGTTGAAAACTTGAATGTAGATATTGCAAGAGAGGATAAAGGCTGATGATGAAGATTTATATGACTTCTCAGTCACAGTAGTCTTCCCTTTGTTTCCTCTTTTCTGTGTAAGTTTTATGTAATTTCATTGTTTTGGGTGGTTTGTAAAAATGTGATATAGCCCTTCCACCAATGTGGTCTTCTATGTTTTCTAGTGTAGTCCTGAAACACAGTATCTATATCATTTGGGAATTAGAAGTGTGGAATCTCAGGCCTCACTCCACATCTACTAAATTAGAACCTACATTTGTGGCTGGGTGCGGTGGCTCACGCCTGTAATCCCAGCACTTTGGGAGGCCAAGGTGGGCGGGTCACCTGAGGTCAGGAGTTTAAGACCAGCCTGGCCAACATGGTGAAGCCCTATCTCTACAAAAATTAGCCGGGCATGATGGTGGGTGCCTGTAATCCCAGCTACTTGGGAGACTGAGGCAGGAGAATCGCTCGAACCTGGGAGGCAGAGGTTGCAGTGAGCTGAGAGTGCGCCATTGAACTCTACCCTGGGCGACAGAGTAAAACTCTTGCCTCAAAAAAAAAAACAAAAAAATTCTACATTTGAACAGGATCCCCAGGTGATTCCTATTCATATTAATGTTTGAGAAGCATATGTTAGGCTTTAAGACTCGGAACTTGTTTTTGTAGTGCCATTTTTCCCCCTGAGTTGCGTGCTTGGGCACTTTTTTTTTTGGAAACAGGGTCTCATTCTGTTGCCCAGGCTGGAGGGCAGTGGTGCAACCATGGCTTGTTTACTGCAGCCTCAACCTCCTGGGCTCAAGAACCTCAGCCTCCTGAGTAGCTGGGACCACAGGTGTGTACCACCATACCTGGCTAGTTAAAGGCATTTGTAAAGACAGTGTCTTCCTTTGTTGACCAGGCTGGTCTCAAACTCCTGGGCTCAAGCGATCCTCCCACCTTAGCCTCCCCAAATGCTGGGATTATAGGCATGAGCCACTGTACTCGGCCTTGCGTGCTTTTATTTGTAATGTGATCGTCACCCACTGCCTACCTGGCCTTTTCTCTTGCACTGTTGTTCAGAGGAATCTGATTCTCTATCTCCTATAGCAAACATGTAGTTCTTTGAGGTTCTTTCAGAACTTTTTGTATTTATAAAAGTTGGGAAATTGGCCGGGCGTGTGGCTTAGGCCTGTAATCCCAGCATGTTGGGAGGCCAAGGCTGGCCTATCTCTTGAGCCCAGGAGTTAGAGGCCAGCCTGGGCAACATGACAAGACCCCGTCTCTATAAAAATTTAGCTGGGTGTGGTGGTACACACCTGTAGTCCCAGCTATTCAGGAGGCTGAGCTGGAAGGATGGATTGAGCCTGGGAGGTGGAGGTTGCAGTGAGCCGAGATTGCACCACTACTCTAGGCTGGGCAACAGAGCGAGAGAGATCCTGTCTCAAAAAAAAAAAAAAAAAAAAAAAAGTGGGGAAATTGGCAGTGCCTAAAATGAGGTCAGGAAAGGACAAATCAGCATATTCTTGGGGATGATGATGACTTTGATGCTTTTTGTAGGACCATAGTTTTTTTGTGGCATGTTGAGTTTTGGTATCTCCACTCAACCCCAAGAAAATGATCATTTGGGAGATAAGGGGAACGTTTGGAAATCTTTTCTACTTACCTTGCAGCAGCAGGCTCAGCAGCATCAGGAAACAATCACAGAGATGATGACACAGCTTCCGTGA
Organism: Papio anubis; assembly: GCF_008728515.1. Classification (NCBI taxonomy): domain Eukaryota; kingdom Metazoa; phylum Chordata; class Mammalia; order Primates; family Cercopithecidae; genus Papio; species Papio anubis. The sequence continues at coordinate 80,262,892 of NC_044996.1, read as the reverse complement.
CTAGCCTTAACTCTTCTGCCACTGGACGCTGTCTCAAGATTTATCGTACGTTTCGAGATGAAGAAGGGAAAGAGTATGTTCGCTGTGAGACAGTCCGAAAACCAGCTGTCATTGATGCCTATGTGCGCATACGGACTACAAAAGATGAGGAATTCATGTGAGTTTGATTTACCACTTCCTTTTTTTTCTTTGAGGACAGAGTCTTGCTCTGTGGCCCAGGCTGGAGTGCAGCGGCGTGATCTCGGCTCATTGCAACTTCCATCTTTCGGGTTCAAGTGATTCTCGTGCCTCAACTTCCAGAGTAGCTGGGATTGCAGACGTGCACCACCATGCCCAGCTAATTTTTGTATTTTTAGTAGAGATGGGGTTTTGCCATGTTGGCCAGGCTGGTGTTGAACTCCTGGGCTCTAGCAATTTGCCTGCCTCAGCCTCTTAAAGTGCTGGGATTACAGGCATGAGCCACGGCGCCTGGCCTAATTCACCACTTTTGAGTGTGATAGGGAGAATAATAATGGTGGGAATAATAATGGTGATTGGGGTGGGTGCTTGAGTTTTAGTGACAGGGTTCTTCACAGTTATTTCTAGAACTCTGCTGTAATTGAGAACTATCTTGCCTTTAGATTGGGTTTGAACAGAGCCAAATTACAGGGAAAATTCTATTCAGTATTTGCCACAAGATGAAGGCATGTCTTGTTCCATTTCAGTCCTTTGCATTTTGATTGGTTGGTTTGCAAAAATCTTAAGAGATTACTGGCCGGGCGCTCATGCCTGTAATCCCAGCACTTGGGGAGGCCAAGGTGGGCGGATCACGAGGTCAGGAGTTCAAGACCAGCCTGACCAACATGGTGAAACCCCGTCTCTACTAAAAGTACAAAAATTAGCTGGATGTGGTGGCATGCACCTGTAATCCCAGCTACTCGTGAGGCTGAGGCAGGAGAATCACTTGAACCCGGGAGGCAGAGGTTGCAGTGAGCCAAGATCTTGCCACTGCACTCCAGCCTGGGCGACAGACGGAGACTCCGTCTCAAAAAAAAAAAATCTTAGAGATTACTCAGGACTTATTCTAAGAGAGTTACCTCTGCAAATAGAGGGCCGACTAGGGAGGGAGATGGGAATGGCATGTAGCCCCTTTTATATTAACCTGAATGGATTACTGTAGTCCTGAGATGTTAGCTATTACGATAGCCTTTTTGGTTAAGGTTTGCTTATGGTCCTTCCTCTGCTGCCCACATTGTTCAGTCGAAAATTTGCCCTTTTTGATGAACAACATCGGGAAGAGATGCGAAAAGAACGGCGGAGGATTCAAGAGCAACTGAGGCGGCTTAAGCGGAACCAGGAAAAGGAGAAGCTTAAGGGTCCTCCTGAGAAGAAGCCCAAGAAAATGAAGGAGCGTCCTGACCTAAAAGTAAGTATAATGTGGTATAATTACAGCTAATGGAGCAAAGGAAGAAAGTATACCTTTTCCTTTAGCTTTTGACATCCTCTTTTGATATCCTCCTTTACTGGGAATGAGGGAAGTATATTGTGGAAAGCTGGTTTGAATTGATGTGACTACTTGGGGGTGTTCTCAGTACTAATGTGGGTGATATTGACAATTCCACACCAAATCTGGTGCTGTTGTTCTCTCTCTCTTTTATTTTTTAGACAGGGTCTGGCTCTGTTGCTCAGGCTGGAGCACTCTGGCACGATCTTGGCTCACTGCAGCCTCTGCCTCCTGGGCTCAAGCCATCCTCCTACCTCTGCCTCCCAAGTAGCTGGGACTACAGGCACATGTCACCACACCTGGATACTTTTTGTATATTTTGTAGAGATGGGGTTTTGCCATGTTGCCCAGGCTAGTCTCAAACTCCTGAGCTCAAGTGATCCTCCTACCTTGGCTTCCCAAAGTGCTGGGATTGCAGGCGTGAGCCACCATGCCTGGCTTGTCATTTATTCTTTTTTTTTTTTTTTTTTGAGACAGAGTCTCACTCTGTTGCCCAGGCTGGAGTGCAATGGCGCAATCTCAGCTCATTGCAACCTCTGCCTCCCGGGTTCAAGCGATTTTCCCAGAACCTCTCGAACAGCTGGGATTACAGGTGTCTGCCACCATGCCTGGCTAATTTTTTGTATTTTTAGTAGAGACGAGGTTTCACCATGTTGGCCAGGCTGGTCTCGAACTCCTGACTTGGTGATCTACCTGCTTCCACCTCCCAAAGTGCTGGGATTACAGGTGGAAGCCACCACACCAGGCTTGTTATTTATTCTTTTGTGTTTTTTTTGAGACAGAGTCTCACTCTGTTTCCCAGGCTGGAGTGCAATGGCGCAATCTCAGCTCATTGCAACTTCTGCCTCCTGGTAAGCAATTCTTGTGCCTCAGCCTCCCAAGTAGCTGTGCTACCAGGCATGTGCTACCATGCCCGGCTAATATTTGTTTTTTGAGACGGAGTTTTGCTCTGCCCAGGCTGGAGTGCAGTAGTGCCATCTCGGCTCACTGCAACCTCTGCCTTCCCATTAAGCAACTCTCCTGCCTCAGCCTCCCAAGTAGCTGGGATTACAGGCGCTCGCCACCATGCTCAGCTAATTTTTGTATTTTTAGTAGTGGCGGGGTTTCACCATGTTGGCCAGGTTGGACTTGAACTCCTGACCTCAGATGATCTGCCTACCTTGGCCTCCCAAAGTGCTGGGATTACAGGCATGAGCCACTGAGCCTGGCCTTATTCTTTATCTGAAATATTTTCTAGGAGTTGAGATAGGTTTGGTAGGGTTTTTTGTTTGTTTGTTTGTTTGTTTTAGAGACAGAGTCTCTGTTTATCGCTCAGGCTGGAGTGCAATGGTGTGATCTCCACTTAATGCAGCCTCCGCCTTCCGGGTTCAAGGGATTCTTGTGCCTCAGCCTCCCGAGTAGCTGGGATTACAGGTGTGCACCACCATGCCCCGCTAATTTTTTTGTATTTTTAGTGAAGACAGGGTTTTAATATGTTGGCCAGGCTGGTCTCGAACTCCTGGCTTCAAGTGATCCTCCCACCTTGGCCTCCCAAAGTTGTGGGATTACACGCATGAGCCACTGCTCTTGGCCCAAGTTTGGTAGGTTTTTTAACATGTACTTCCATGTCTCTTGTCTGTGTGTATACATTGTGTATATATATTTTTAAATATGTACCTTTAAAATATTGTACATATTAAAAGAAGCAACAAAAGTAAAACATACAAGTTGTTTTCCATAACTTAGGATCACAGATACTACTGTGATTGTAATAAGCATCCTAAGATGAGGCAGTTGTCGTACAGTGGAAAGAGCCATGAGCTTGGAAACGGAAGATCTGAATTCAGGTTCTGTTTCTGCCATTTAATAGGTCTGTGACCTTAACCTCTCCAAACTTGTTTTCTCTAATATAAAATGGTATGTCCACAGTGGTGTTGTTTTAAATGATACAATTCAGGGGAAACACTTTATAAACTATAAAATATTCAACAGATATAAAGAGCTGTTCTTAACGCATACTGAAGTCATTAAGTGTTTTAATGTTCCTTTTTGTATGTGGCGTTAGATAAGTGTGATACAGTATTGGCCCCATTTTACAGATGAAACCGAGGTCTAGGATACCAGAGCTACTCATCTGCAAAACTGAGATGGAGACTCGGTGTTATCGAACGTTTTTCTTGTTTTGACTAGAGAATGGGAATACACCCAGCAGGCTGATTATGCTGCTGAATGTAGATGGGCTTCCAACAGCTTGTCTCCTGCATATTTAATATTTTCATAGTTTACAACTTAAATTGGGAGTGAAAATCTTCTCTTTCTTCTTCTTACCTGAGTTTTAAAGCAATGTTTAGTCTCTGGATTTCATTTTTTTTCATGTGTCATTTCCATACATGCTATTTTGTCTAGTGGCTTCTGATTGATCAGTGCATAACAATTCTATTAGAGCAAAAGTGTTTTTTTTTTTTTTTTGAGACGGAGTCTCGCTCTGTCACCCAGGCTGGAGTGCAGTGGCCAGATCTCAGCTCACTGCAAGCTCCGCCTCCCGGGTTTACGCCGTTCTCCTGCCTCAGCCTCCTGAGTAGCTGGGACTACAGGCGCCTGCCACCTCGCCCGGCTAGTTTTTTGTATTTTTTAGTAGAGACGGGGTTTCACCGTGTTAGCCAGGATGGTCTCGATCTCCTGACCTCGTGATCCGCCCGCCTCGGCCTCCCAAAGTGCTGGGATTACAGGCTTGAGCCACCGCGCCCGGCCAGAGCAAAAGTTTTTAAGCTGACTTTGTTTTTCCCGTCTTGTATGTACAGTTGAGCTTTGAACAACATGGGTTTGAACTGCACGGGTCCACTTATGTGTGGATCGTGGTATGTGGAGCTTGTGTATATGGAGGGCTGGCTTTTTGTATATATGGGCTTCACTATGTGTGGATTTTGGTATACTCGGGGTCCTGGAACAAATCCCCTACATATACTGAGGGACAACTTGCCTGCTTATCTCTGATACGTGTTTCAGCCTACTTACCTCTGACATGTTTGATACTTTTCCTTTTGCAGCTGAAATGTGGAGCATGTGGTGCCATTGGACACATGAGGACTAACAAATTCTGCCCCCTCTATTATCAAACAAATGCGCCACCTTCCAACCCTGTTGCCATGACAGAAGAGCAGGAGGAGGAGTTGGAAAAGACAGTCATTCATAATGATAATGAAGAACTTATCAAGGTTGAAGGGACCAAAATTGTCTTGGGGAAACAGCTAATTGAGAGGTAAGAGATACCAGGCAGGAAGTGCTATGGGACGGATTCATTTGAGTTTGGTTTTATTGGTGGCTGGTGGGGGTAGATGTGATGTGTTCTCTGAAATGGAACTGAAGGAACAGGAATTTTGATGGCTTTTCCTCAGTTATTGTTGCCAGTACTGAAAATTATAGCACTCATTAGGTTGTACCACTTGTTTTGGAGCATGCTGCCTAACTTCTGAGTCTGTTTCCTTAGTTACAAAATAAAACCACCCTTACCAGGATAGTTAAGAAGATAAAATGAGACAGATTACAAAGCATACAGGATAGTGCCTGACATATAGTAGATGCTCAGTAGATGTTAGTTATCTCTTCTTGTTCTACTTCTAGATACTTAATAATAATTGCAAGGTCCCTAATATTGTTGTGTTTTTTTTTTTTTTTTTTTTATTGCGACAAAGTCTTGCTCTGTTGCCCAGGCTAGAGTGCAGTGGCTCATTGCCACCTCTGCCTCCTGGGTTCAAGCGATTCTCATGCCTCAGCCTCCCGAGTAGCTGGGATTACAGGCGCACACCACCACGCCTGGCTAATTTTTGTATTTTTGTAGAGATGGGGTTTCATTATGTTGGCCAGGCTGGACTTGAACTCCTGACCTCAAGTGATCTGCCTACCTTGGCCTCCCAGAGTGCTGGGATTACAGACGTGCTGGGATTACCATGCCCGGCCTAATTTTTGTATTTTTAGTAGAGACAGGGTTTTGCCATGTTGGCCGTGCTGGTCTCGAACTCTTGTCCTCAAGTGATTCTCTAGCCTTGGCCTCCCCAGGCGTTGGGATTACAGGCGTAAGCCACCATGCCCGGCCTTGTAGTGTTCTAATAAAGGATGGAAGAGACATAGAAACTGTGCTTATACTTGTGTCTTGCCCTCAGAGACTTTAATAGATAATAAAATGAAGAAGTTGTAAAGTTCTTTCTCCTAACTTTTTAGTTTGAAAATGGCAAACCTACAGAAAAGTTGAAAGAATGTAGTATATGATTCCTTTAAAATCACTAATTGTTAACATTTTGTCACATTTGCTTCATCTTTATATACCTAAAACTTTTTTTTTTCCTGAATCATTTGGAACTAAGTTGCAGGCATCATATTTCACTCCTAAGAAAGTTAACATTAATGTAATAATATATAATATTCAGATCTCATTCAGTCTTCCCCAGTTGTCTCAGTGTCCTTTATTTCCTCTGTCCCCAGTTCTGGATTCATTCCCAGTTCAAACATTAAATGTATTTTGAATCTCTCTTAATCTAGAATGGTTTTCCCTACCTTTTATATTTTTCTTTTTTTTTTTTGAGATAGGGTCTGGTTCTGTTACCCAGGCTGGAGTGCAGGGGCAGGGACATGATCTCAGCTCACTGCAACCTCTGCCTCCCAGGTTTAAGTCATCCTCTCACCTCAGCATCCACAGTTGTTAGGACTACAGGCGTGCAGTACCACACCTGGCTGATTTTTGTATTTTTTGTAGAGACAGGATTTTGCCGTGTTGCCCAGGCTGGTCTCAAACTCCTGGGCTCAAGTAGTCCTCCTGCCTCAGCTTCCCAAAGTGCTGGGACTATAGGCATCAGACACTGCATCCAGCCCCATTTATGTTTTTCATGACATGCATTTTTTGAAAATTCCAGGCCAGTTGTCTCAAAATATTCCACATTCTAGAATTGTCTGTTCTCTCATTGATCAGATTCCAATTAAATGTTGTTGGCAAGACATTTAATGTCATATCTGGGTGATATACTTACTATACCATATCAGCAAGCATGTAATGTCAGATTTTCCCACTGTTTTGATCATCTTGCTAAAGTGGTGATCCTCAGATCCTTTAATAAAGTATGTTTTTTCTTTGTAATTAACATGTTGGTGAATATCCTGTTCCCTGACAATCTTTTAATAGTTTTAGCATCAGTTGATGACCATTGCTTTATTCAGTTATTTCAGTGGGGGTTCAAAAATGGTAATTTTTCTAATTCTAGCATTTCTTCAACATTAGCTAACATTTTTCTATAAAAAAGAGCTTTCTGGCTGGGCGCGGTGGCTCAAGCCTGTAATCCTAGCACTTTGGGAGGCCGAGACGGGCGGATCACGAGGTCAGGAGATCGAGACCATCCTGGCTAACACGGTGAAACCCCGTCTCTACTAAAAAATACAAAAAACTAGCCGGGCGAGGTGGCTGGCGCCTGTAGTCCCAGCTACTCGGGAGGCTGAGGCAGGAGAATAGCGCAAACCCGGGAGGCGGAGCTTGCAGTGAGCTGAGATCCGGCCACTGCACTCCAGTCTGGGTGACAGAGCGAGACTCCATCTCAAAAAAAAGAAAAAAAAAAAAAAAAAGAGCTTTCTACTCTCCCTTTCCAACATAGTGTCCCAAATTTGACTCCCTCAAGCCAGATCCTGTGTTTTTTTTTTCTTTTTTTTTCTTTTTTTTTCTTTTTTTTAAACGACCCTATAAATATTTGAGAACTTCCTTGCTTTCTGGCACAAGATGTTTTTGTTTCCGTCTCAACGAAGTCTTGCTCCATTGCCCAGACTAGAGTGTGGTGGCGTAATCTCGGCTCACTGAAACCTCTGCCTCCCAGGTTCAAGGGATTCTCCTGTCTCAGCCTCCCAAGTAGCTGGGATTACAGACTTGTGCCACCACATCTGGCTAATTTTTGTGTTTTTAGTAGAGATGGGTTTGCACCTTGTTGGCCAGGCTGTTCTCAAACTTCTGAACTCGTGATCCGCCCGCCTGGGCCTCCCAAAGTGCTGGGATTACCGGCGTGAGCCACCAATCCCAGCCTTCTGGCACAAGATGTTAAAAGCTCTCTTTCAAATTTTCCTATCCTATACCTGGAGTCAGGCATTTCTCCAAGAGCCCAGGTTCCTTTTTCTTCTTGAGACGGAGTCTTGCTCTGTCTCCCAGGCTGCAGTGTGGCACCATCTTGGCTCACTGTAACCTCTGCCTCCCCAGTTCAAACAGTTCTCCTGCCTCAGCCTCCTGAGTAACGGACTACAGGCACGTGCCACCTTGCCCTGCTAATTTTGTATTTTTAGTAGAGACAGGGTTTCTCCCTGTTGGTCAGGCTGCTCTTGAACTCCCGACCTGAGGTGATCCGCCTGCCTCCACCTCCCAAAGTGCTGAGATTATAGGCATGAGCTACTATGCCTAGCTGATATACATGTATTTTAAATTACAGCTTTATACTGATACCTCCAATTTAGTTTATAGATTTTTTTCCTCATCTTCCCTCATTTCATATGTCTCCATTCTCAAGAAATAACTTAATTTCTCTATATATTTACTTAGAAATCAATATATTGAGAAATTTGCTCTATCCTATGATAGGTACAAAATAGTTTCAGAATTACTGTAATAATACCACTACCACCAACAAACCCATAAAGTAGATTCAGGATGTTTTTCATAGTTTATTTTTCTTGGACTACATGCCGCTGAGGTATAGTTAGGGTATTCCAAACATGTTTGAATCACTTCTTTTTTTGTGTGTAATTTAAGAAATCAATTTGATACAGTTAGAGTCATTTATTTCTGTTTGTGTTTAGTTTGGGGTTCCTTTTCCCATCCTTGTTGATTTATTTTATTTTTTGAGATGGAATCTCGCTCTGTTGCCCAGGCTGGAGTGAAGTGGTGCGATCTCAGTTGACTGCAACCTCTGCCTCCTGGGTTTAAGTGATTCTCCTGCCTTAGCCTCCCAAGTAGCTGGGACTACAGATGCGTTCTATCACGCCTGGCTAATTTTTGTATTTTTAGTAGAGATGGGGTTTCGCCATGTTGGTCACGCTGGTCTTGAACTCCTGAGCTCAGGCAATCTGCCTGCCTTGGCCTTCCAAAGTGCTGAAATTACAGACGTGAGCCACCACACCCAGCCTCCATCCTTGTTGATTTAATTACTAATATTTGTAATAGTCATTGTTTTTTGAAGCACATTAGAAGAGGAAGATGGGCCAGACGTGGTGGCTCATGCCTATGATCCCAGCGTTTTGGGAGGCTGAGGTGGGAGGATCACTTGAGCTCAGGAGTTCGAGACCAGCCTAGGCAATATAGTGAGATCCTGTCTCTATTACTGAAAAAGCAGTTTTTAAATTTAAAAAATGAAGAAGAAGAAAATATGATACCATGGTCCCTTAAAGTGGAAGAGAAGAAGGTGAATGAGCTTTAATGATTGAGGGAAGCCCAAACTAGTTTGTTTTCTTTTTTCAAACCAGTTTTAAATTTCTTGTTTCCATTCTGAATGAGTTAGGTTTCCTAGCCTTTTAAGATAGAATGCTGGGGCTGGGCACGATGGCTCACACCTGTAATCCCAGTACTTTGGTTTGCCAAGGTGGGTGGATCACCTGAGGTCAGGAGTTCGAGACTCGCCTGACCAACATGGCGAAACCCTGCCTCTACTAAAAATACAAAAATTAGCTGTGCATGGTGGTGGGCTCCTGTAATCCCAGCTACTTGGGAGGCTGAGACAGGAGAATCGCTTGAGCCTGGGAGGTGGAGGTTGCAGTGAGCTGACATTGCGCTATTGTACTCCAGCCTGGGAGACGAGCGAAACTACGTCTCAAAAAAAAAGATAGAATGTTGGAACTGGAAGGATTCTTAAAATTCTTTAGCCTGGTTTCCTTATCTTCCCAATAGGAAACTGAGGTAAAGTTGTGACTTGCCTAGTTATTTATTAACTTGGAGAGCCTATGAGGGCTTGCCTGATCTGAAGGTGGATGTCTGGCCTTTGGTTTGGCTTATTCCTCCCTAAGCTCATGCTTAGGTACCTTGGACTTTTTTTTATTATAGTTGGTTTTTTTTCCCTGGGAACTAGAAATAGGGGCTGTATCTTACTAAAGTGTTTTGATTACAGTGCGGATGAGGTTCGCAGAAAATCTCTGGTTCTCAAATTTCCTAAACAGCAGCTTCCTCCAAAGAAGAAACGGAGAGTTGGAACCACTGTTCATTGTGACTATTTGAATGTGAGTATGTGCATTGCTTCCTTCTGATTAGGTGGGTTCTCATTGATTCCCCTAACCGTATATGCCATGGCTCTGACAGCCTTAGATTCTCCATTTGCCTTGCCCTGAGAATTATGTGTACTGTTCATTATAAGATTTCTAAAATATGTTTGTCTAGTTAGAGAATGTGAATTTTTTTTTTGAGACGAAATCTCACTCTGTTGCCCAGGCTGGAGTGCAGTGGCACGATCTCGGCTCACCGGAACCTCCACCTCCCAGGTTCAAGCAATTCTCCTGCTTCAGCCTCCCAAGTAGTTGGGATTACAGGCACACACCACCTAATTTTCATACTTTTAGTAGAGATGGGGTTTTGCCATATTGACCAGGCTGATCTTGAACTCCTGACCTCAGGTAATCTGAGGGGATCTGCCCGCCTCCACCTCGCAAAGTGCTGAGATTATAGGCATGAGCTACCATGCCCAGCTGATACACACCTACCACTGCTCATTCTTCCCCAAAGTGCTGGGATTACAGGTGTGAGCCACCGTGCTTGGCGGATTTTTCTTTTTGAGATAGAGTCTCTACCAGCCACCAGGCTGAGCAGTGGTGTGATACTGGCTCACTGCAACCTCCACCTCCCAGGTTCAAGTGATCCTCCCACCTCAGCCTCCTGAGTAGTTTAGATTACAGGCATGTGCCACCACACCCAGCTAATTTTTGTATTTTTAGTAGAGATGGGGCTTCTCCATGTTATTCAGGCTGGTGTTGAACACTTGGCCTCAAGTGGTCCGTCCACCTCGGCCTCCCAAAGTGCTGGGATTACAGGCATGAGCTACTGTGCCTGGACAGAATGTGGATTTTTTTTGGTCTGAGAAAGCATTCTGATTTCATGTTTCTTCTTAGAGACCTCATAAGTCCATCCACCGGCGCCGCACAGATCCTATGGTGACGCTGTCATCCATCTTGGAGTCTATCATCAATGACATGAGAGATCTTCCGAATGTGAGTTCATTGCGTTGGATATCTATAGTAGGGGTGTCAAAGCCCTTTGTTCTGTCTATGATTTCCAATAGAGGGCAGTAATCTGTAGATTTAGGTAACTGGAATGCCTAATTTTTGGGGATTTAGTTTTTTTGTTTGTTTAAGCAGTTTAGTAGAGGAAACAGACCTGCTCCACCTAGAAAGATTCCTTTCAGAGTTGATAGCCAGGTAGATAGGTAAGATGTGAGAATCTTCAGGAATTGGCTCTGGCAAGTGTTCTTTGCTGATGTATGGTTCCGGCCCTTGTTTGCAGACATACCCTTTCCACACTCCAGTCAATGCAAAGGTTGTAAAGGACTACTACAAAATCATCACTCGGCCAATGGACCTACAAACTCTCCGTGAAAATGTGCGTAAACGCCTCTACCCATCTCGGGAAGAGTTCAGAGAGCATCTGGAGCTAATTGTGAAAAATAGTGCAACCTACAATGGTAAGAATCAAATGTTCTATGATTGCAAAGGTCACTGTTCAGATCTTTATTTATTCCTTACTGGGCCTAAATTCAGACTAGATTGGACTGAGAGGACTACAGTGTATTTGTGCATTCATTTGTGGGTATGAAAATCAGGTAATGCACATTTTCAGTCATTTAATAAATATCACTTCTTTTTTTGCGGGGAGTGGGTGTTGGAGTCTCTCTCTGTTGCCCAGGCTGGAGTGCAGTGGCGCAATCTTGGCTCACTGCAACCTCCGCCTCTCGGTTCAAGCGATTCTCCTGCCTCAGCCTCCCAAGTAGCTGGGATTACAGGCACACGCCACCATGCCCGGCTAATTTTTGTATTTTTAGTAGAGACAGGGTTTCACCATGTTGGTCAGGCTTGTCTCTAACTCCTGACTTCATGATCCACCCACCTCAGCCTCCCAGGATTACAGGCATGAGCCACTGTGCCCAGCCTAATGTCACTTCTTTTTATTCCCACTGTTTAATTCTTACATCCTCTGGAGAATTTGGAGTCTGTCCGTTGCAATGAAACAGTTCCATGGAAAGTAGTGGAAGAGGTGGTCCTAGGTTAGTAGAAAAGAGGGACATTCAGTGTGGATGGAACCTGTGTAGGGTATGCACTTGGGACCATGTTTGCTGTGTCTGAATCTTCTATTTGGTCTACAAATTTGTTAGAGGCGCCGTTATATGTTCACTTTGCTCAAAAACTGAGAAGACAAAGGGGAAGAAATCTGTTTGTCTTTTTTTTTCCCCTTATGAGACAGGGTTTTTCACTCCTGTTGCCCAGTAGCCTCCCGAGTAGCTGGGACTACAGGTGGTTGCCACCGTGCCATGCTAATTTTTGTATTTTTTTGGTAGGGACAGGGTTTTGCCATGTTGCCCAGGTTGGTCTCAAACTCTTGAGCTCAACTGATCTGACCACCTCGGCCTCCCAAAGTGCTGGGTTTACAGGCATGAGCCACTGCACCTGGCCTGTTGCTATGTCTTAAAAAGAGGAAACAGTATAGCTTCTGCATGTAAAGGATAAGGTTTTCTGGTTTCCGTTTGCATCCTTGAGCACAGATTCACATATATAAATGTAGGGATTCAGAGTACAGATAGAGTATAAATCATGGCTCTGGCACTTACTAATTGAGTTACCATAGACAAGTTATTTAACTTCTCATACCCTCCTCAGTTTTCTCATCTATAAACATGGGATAGTACTATGTGAATTTTAAAACCTTTCAGAAGCAGGCCCAACCCATTTATCTACTTTCCATCTCCAATGACTGGCTCCCATACCCACTATCAACCCCTGCCACACTCAGCATTATATTTCACAAAATATCCCCTATCATTTCTTCATGACTTTGCAGTCTTTGCTCTCTCTCTGGGATGCCTTTCTTTCCTATATTTCTGGGCCAACTTATATTACCTCTTTTTATTTTATTTCTTTTGAGATGGAGTCTTGCTCTGTCGCCCAGGCTGGAGTGCAGTGGCGCTATCTCGGCTCACTGCAACCTTCGCCTCCTGGGTTCCAGCGGTTCTCCCGCCTCAGCCTCCCGAGTGGCTGGGATCACAGGCGCCCACCACCACACGTGGCTAATTTTTGTATTTTTAGTAGAGACGGGGTTTCTCCATGTTGGCCAGGCTGGTCTTGAACTCCTGACCCTGTGATCTGCCCTCAGCCTCCCAAAGTGCTAGGATTACAGGCATGAACCACCGCACCCGGCCCATGATTTTCATTTCACCATAAGAAATCTTTAAAATGGGTACTGTTATAACCCTCATTTTCCAGATGAACATACAGGCCTATAGTGTTTAAATAGCTTTAAAAAATGTTTTTTTAATGATGAGGTGGTGGGTTGATGTGTGCAGCAAACCACCATGGCACACGTTTACCTATGTAACAAATCTGCACATCCTGCACATGTATTTAAAAAAAAGAAAAAAAAGGAGGAAGATTACTTTACCTTTAGGGGCACTTCTAACCTACATTTGTGATTTTCTTTTTTTGGAGGTGGAGTCTCGCTGTGTCGCCCAGGCTGGAGTGCAGTGATGTGACCTTGGTTCACTGCAGTCTCTGCCTCCTGTGTTCAAGTGATTCTCCTGCGTCAGCCTCCTGAGTAGCTGGGATTACAGGCATGCGCCACCATGCTGGGCTAATTTTTTTATTTTTAGTGGAGATGAAGTTTTGCCATGTTGGCCAAGCTGGTCTCGAACTCCTGACTTCAGGTGATCTGCCCTCCTCGGCATCCCAAAGTACTGGGATTACAGGCGTGAGCCACCGCGTCCAGCTGCTTTTCTCTTTTGATAGTCTCTGTCACCCAGGCTGGAGGAGTGTGGTGGTACGATCTTGGCTCACTGCAACTTCCTCCCCCTCTGGGGTTCAAGCGATTCTCCTGCCTCAGCCTCCTGAGTAGCTGGAACTACAGCTGTGCCCCACCATGCCCGGCTAATTTTTCTATTTTTAGTAGAGACAGGGTTTCACTATGTTGACGAGGCTGGTCTTGAACTCCTGGCCTCAAGTGATTCACTGACCTAGGCCTTCCAAAGTGCTGGGATTACAGGCAAGAGCCACCACTAGACTTTGGCATGAGAATCACTTGAATCTGGGAGGTGGAGGTTGCAGTGAACCAAGATCACACCACGGCACTCCAGCCTGTGTGAGAGAGTAAGACTCTGTCTCAAAAAAAAAAAAAAAATGACAGAGTAGAGATGTTAATCCAGTTATATCTAATGTCAGAGCCTGTACTCTTAACCACCATGCTCCATATACCCTTCTCCACTTTTTCACTTACTGTTTACGCCTCACAACCCTGCACTTGTCTTCTGCTGAAGTACCAGCTACATCCTAATTGCTGGATCCACTGGCCACATTTCAGAAATAACCTTTTATTTAAACACCTTTATTGAAATATAATTCACATACTATGCAATTTATCCATTTAAAGTGGTCAGTTTTTTTTGTTTGTTTGTTTGAGATGATGTTTTGCTTTTGTTGCCTAGGCTAGAGTGCAATAGCGTGATCTCGGCTCACTGCAACCTCTGCCTCCTGGATTCAGGCGATTCTCTTGCCTTAGCCTTGCAAGTACCTGGGATTATAGGCATGCGCCACCACTCCTGGCTAATTTTGTATTTTTAGTAGAGATGGGGTTTCTCCATGTTGGTCAGGCTCATCTTGAACTCCCAACCTCAAGTGATCTGCCTGCCTCGGCCTCCCAAAGTGCTGGGATTAAATCAGGCATCAGCCACCACGCCTGGTTGGCTAAAGTGGTCAGTTTTAACATGTCATCCATATTGTAACATGTATCAGTACTTCATTCCTGTTTTTTTTGAGACAGGGTCTCACTGTGTTGTCCAGGCTGGAGTGCAGTGGTGCAGTCACAGCTCACTGCAGCCTCACCCTCCCAGGCTCAAGGAATCCTCCCATCTTAGCATCTCAAGTAGCTGGAACCACATGTGCATGCCACCATGCCTAGCTAATTTTTATTTTGTAGAAACAGAGTCTCACTATGTTGCCCAGGCTGGCCTCAAACTCCTGGGCTCAAGCGATCTTCCTGACTTGGCCTCCCAAAGTGCTGGGATTACAAGCATGAGCCATTGTGCCCAACCTCATTTTTTTTTTTATCATGTAATACTCCATTGTATGGATGCCCCACATTTTGTTTGTCAATTGATGGACATTTAGATTGTAATTTTGGCTGATGCAAATAATGCATCTGTGAACATTTTTTTTTTTTTTTTGGAGACAGAGTCTTCCTGTGTTGCCCAGGCTGGAGTGCAGTGGCACGATCTCTGCTCACTGCAACCTCTGCCTCCTGGGTTCAAGTGATTCTCCTGCCTCAGCCTGCCAAATAGCGAGGACTATAGGCGCGTGCCACTATGGCTGGCTGATTTTTTGTATTTTTAGTAGAGACAGGGTTTCACTGTTGGTCTTGATCTCCAGGCCTCGTGATCCACCCGCTTCGGCCTCCCAAAGTGCTGGGATTACAGGCGTGAACCACCGCGCCCGGCCAACATTTGCTTTTTTTAATTTTAATTTTTTTTATTTCTCAGGCAAGTAAGAAAGGGACACTTGTTTTTATTTCTCTTGGGTATATAAAGATTGAGCATCCCAAATCCAAAAACTTGAAATGCTCCAAAATCTTAAACTTTTTGAATGCCTGCTTGATGCTCTAAGGAAATGCTCACTGGAACATTTGGATTTCTGATTTTCGGATTAGGGATGTTCACATATTTGCAGATATTCCAAAATATTTCAGATTCTTAAAAAACCTGAAATCTGAAACACCTGTGGTCCCAAGCATTTCAGATAAGGAATACTCAGTCTGTACCTAGGAGCCGAATTGCCGAGTCCACATGGTAACTCATATGTTTAACTAACTTTTTGTGGAACCTCCAAACTGTTTCCCAGAGCAACTGCACCATTTTGTAATCCCACCAGCGGTGTATGAGGGTTCCAGTTTCTTCACATCCTTGTCAACCCTTGTTATTGTCCATCTTTTTGCTTCTAACCATCCTAGTGGGTGTGAAGTGGTATTTCATTGTAATTTTGATTTGCATTTCCCTATTGACTAATGATGCCGAAAATTTTTGCATATAATTAGAAATATCATTCTTGAACTTTTGTGCATTTGCCACTATTGACCACTTTTTCCTCCTTGATACTCTCTTCTTCCTTTTCCAGAAACACTTTCTCAAATGATTTCCTTGCCTTTTCATTCTCATTACTTCAGGCATCATATGTCTGTTAACATCACTATCTCCAGCCCCATACCTCTCTTCAGGGCTCCATACCTGTGCTTCCAGTTGTCTGCCAGACATGTCCATTTTTCATTGCCCTACTGGCAACTTATTATCTGATTGCCCATCTAGTTGTACATCCTAGAAATCATAGTCATAATTTATTCCATCTTCTCTTCCCCACACTCATAGATAACCAAGTCCCATAAATTGGAAATTCTAAGTTGCCAACGGAAAAACAAAGAACAAAGATACTGGTCTGGGGTTAGGAGAGTGTTCGCAGTCAGTCATACTCCTCTTGGCCAGCAGTGTCCCACGTGTTCAGGCTGACGATTTGCCCATCCACAGATGTCTGGACGCTATAGTTGTCAAAGACAGTGGGGATAATACTCTTCAGGAAAGGCATTTGTTGTGTAACTGATGAGGAGGCAGGTTTTACCTATAGCCTCATCTCCTACAACCACACATGTGATGGTCTGCATTCTTCCCTTGTTGTCCTATGTACAAGAGAGAAAGAAAGAATATTCAGAGATACTTGGTTAATGTAGGGAGCTATTCTAAACATTTCTCTCTGAGGAGAAGATGGGGAGGATAAGATGCCCCCCACACTCTCTATACCCTTAATGCTATAAAAGAGTCAGCTGCAAAGGGTTGTATAAGTCAAGAGTTCTTACCCTGGAGTCTGTGGACTACTAGAGGATGGGCTTCAGTAGGTCCTAGAAGCCTCTTCTGAAGTTGTGTACAATACTATGTATATGTGCATAATTGAATTTTTCTGGAAAGAAGATCCAGAGCTGTCACCAGTATCCCACAAAAGGCTTTTTAATCTTTTGGTGAGCTCAAAAAGATTAAAAACCATTCATACACATAGGTATTTGTGTTACACTGTTGTCATAAGGTCTGGATCTACTGTATCAAAGGTGCTAAAATATTATGGGTGCTCAATAAATGGTTAATAATTTTTTAAAATTATCATAGAAGGTTTCCAGGGTTGAATCAAGAAACATGGCTCTCACTTTGGGTCTCTGGCTATAGAGCAGCAGAGGAACCTCCATTCCTGAAAAACAGAGACATCACAAAACTGGAGAGAAAGGCAGACAAAGTCACACTCAGCTAGAGAAATGGTTAAGAGGACGGGGTGCGGTGGCTCACGCCTGTATTCCCAGCACTTTAGGAGGCCGAGGCGAGTAGATCACCTGCAGTCAGGAGTTCGAGGCCAGCCTGGCCAACATGGCAAAACCCCATCTCTACTAAAAATACAAAAATTAGCCAGACGTGGTGGCATACATCTGTAATTCTAGCTACTCAGGAGGCTGAGGCAGGAGAATTGCTTGAACCCAGGAGGCAGAGGTTGCATTGAGCCAGGGTCATGCCATTGCATTCCAGCCTGGACAACAGAGCAAGACTCTTGTCTCAAAAAAGAAAAAAAAAGAAAGAAAAAGAGGAATGGTTAAGAGTCTAGTCTCTGAGGTCAGGAGGCAAAACCCATTTCTCCCTCTAATCTTTGTGAACTTGTCGTTTTGTTTTTTGTTTTGTTTTTTTTTTTTGGCGGAGTCTTGCTCTGTCACCCAGGCTGGAGTGTGCAGTGGTGTATCTCAGCTCACTGCAACCTCTGCCTCCTGGGTTCAAACGATTTTTGTGCCTCAGCCTCCCGAGTAGCCGGGATTACAGGCGTGCGCCACCACGCCCAGCTAATTTTTGCGTTTTTAGTAGAGACAGGGTTTCACCATATTGACCAGGCTGGTCTTGAACTCCTGGCCTCAAGTGATCCACCCGCCTCTGCCTCTCAAAGTGCTGGGATTACAGGCGTGAGCCACAGCTCCTGGCCAGAAAAAATTTTTAACCTGAGGGTTAAATGAAAGAAGGCATGCGTAGTACTTATTAGTCCTTCTCACATAGACAGTACTCATTAAGTGATAGAAGCTACTATGTTTTCTTAATAATTCTAGTATTCTGCTGGAGAAGGCAAAAATTCTGTAATGTGGTTACAATGCTAGATAAACCAGGGGTCTCATCCCCTTCAACCTTATGTGAGTAAAACTACAGGTCTTAATGCCACCACACTCATCCATTTCTTCATGAATCAGTATTTCTGAGTAAATGATATGGCAGAGATGCTCTCCAAGAAGCTTGTTTATTATGAGTTCCTATATTTATATCCTCATATTAATACCCCATCAATGCCTTGCCCTCAATTTAGGTCCCGAAGTACTCCACTTTCTGTAGGTTCTTAACTACTGCCCTAATTTCAGACCTAATTATTCTTATAGCAGTACCTTCTTTAAGTGTCAGAGCACAGAGGAAAGGGCATTAAATAATCATACATATTTGGTTACAGAAAAAAAATTGAGAATGAATTTATTTCTCACCTTAAGGATTTGGGGAAATAGATACATCCCCCATCCTGTTGTCTCATTAGCTAAGGTCCATATTAGGCCCATATCATAGGCAAAAACAAAATAAACACAACACCTCATTTTGGTCAGAATAAAGAAAAGTGAGCTGGGCGTGGTGGCTCATGCCTGTAACCCCAGCATTTTGGGAGGCTGAGGGGGGAAGGTTGCTTGAGCTCAGAAGTTTGAGGCCAGCCTGGGCAACATAGACTTCGTCTCACTAAAAATAAAAAAAATTAGCCAGGCATGGTGGCATGTACCTGTAGTCCCAGCTACTTGGGATGCTGAGGTGAGAGGATTCCTTGAGCCTGGGAGATGGAGGCTGCAGTGAGCTATGATCACACCACTGGACTCCAGCCTGGGTGACAGATGGAGACCCTGTCTCAGAAAAAAAAAAAAAAGAAAAAAAGTGGCTTTCAGAGTGTGCTTTCCACAAGCCCACTAGGGGTTGCTCTCTGCCCACACAGAGCCAGTTCTGAGTGGTGAGGCCTCCCACCTAGAAGTCGTCTTTAGCACAGGTTCCACAGCTAAAATAAGTCCAGAGCATAATTTAACTCTGGTAGAAAACCACCCCAGGGTATTCACTGACCATCAGCCCGTCTTTTTCCATCCAGGAATAGGCATAAGGATGAAACACACAAGGTCGATACAAAAGGGGCACAGTCATCACCACCTTCCTTGAGAATAGCCTTCTTTGACTTTCCTGATCTGGATAAATTTATTTCCCCTCTGAATTCGTACAACAATTACTGCCTGTGCAACTCATTTTCCCAGCTTCCTCTAGGTATCATCCAGTGTCCAACACCTCTGCTCAAAGTGACTGCTTTCAGAACAGCAGTGCAGCTTAGGCAGTTGCTGAACCACAGTAAAACTCTTAGAGACAGGCTGGGCACAGTGGCTCACGCCTGTAATCCCAGCACTTTGGGAAGCTGAGGAGGGCAGATTGCTTGGAAGTCAGGAGTTCAAGACCAGCCTGGCCAACACTCCAACCTGAGCGACAGAGCGAGACCCTGTCTCAAATAAATAAATAAATAAAACAAAATTCATATTGAAACTTAATGCCCAAATGTGGCAGTATTGAGAGGTGGGGTTTTCAAGAGGTGACTGGATCTGGAGGACCCTGTCCTCATGAATGGATTAATAGATTAATGGGTTAATATGGGAGTGGGACTAGTGGCTTCATAAGAAGACGAAAGGGGACCTGAGCAAGCACCGCGGGATTCCCTGAGCCACTTTAGTATTCTGCAGAGTTTCCATTAGCAAAAAGACTCTTACAAATTGAGGCCCCTTGACCCTGGACTGCGCAGCCTCCATAATTGTAAGAAATTTCTTTTTTTTTTTTTTTTTTTTTGAGACGGTCTCACTCTGTTGCCCAGGCTGGAGTACAGTGACATAATCACAGCATAATGCAGTCTCAATATCCTTAGGCTCGATGATTCTCCCACCTCAGCCTCCCAAGTAGCTGGGACCACAGGTGTGCTTCAGTGCGCCCAGCTAATTTTTGTATTTTTTTTTTTCTTGTAGAGATAGGGTTTCGTCACATTCGAACTCCTGGGCTCAAGCAATCTGTCCACCTCAGCATCCCAAAGTGCTGGGATTGTAGGTGTGAGCCACCACCCCCGGCCCCAGTAAGCAGATTCAATTGTTGTAAAACAGCTTATAGCATACTGTGTTGTGCTGTCTGCAGTAAATGCATTTATGATGTTTTCCACTGATTATGTGTTTATTGGGATGTAACCCTATCATAAGTCAAGGAGCATCTGTATCTCATATGTAGCTCCTCCATAATTTATGGCAACCAATATATTTCTCTATTTATACGAATACTCTATTTTTTAAAAAATTATTACGGAAATTGGTAGACACATTCAGAAATAAAAGAGGAAATAAACTTCAGTGCTATTCACTCAGTTCAACACTTTGTTAGCATATGGTCAATCTAGTATATATTTTCAGCTTTTGTATCATTTCATCCATAAATACTTAAAGCATTTATACTCTGTCTTGCAATAATTTATTTTCAAGTCATTTCTTTGACTAGACCAGCAACTATCTTTATTTTATTTTTTTGTTCTATTTTTTGAGATGGGATCTCACTCTGTCACCTAGGCTGCAGTGCGGTGGCACAGCCTTGGCTTACTGCAGCCTTGACTTCCTGGGCTGAAGCAATCCTCCTTTCTCAGCCTACCAAGTAGCTGGGACTACAGGTGCATGCCATCACGGCCAGCTAATTTTTGATTTTTTTTTTTTTTTTTGTAGAGGTGAGGTCTTGCTATGTTGCCCAGGCTGGTCTCAAACTCCTAGGCTGAAACAATCCTCCTGCCTCAGTCTCACAGAGTGTTGGGATTACAGGCATGAGCCACTGTGCCTGGCCTAAACCAGTAAGTCTCATAGGCAGGAAGTCTATCTTATTTTTCCTTATATTCCCATCATTGAACACATTGTACATAGTCATTAAACATTTATTAAATGAATAAACAAGTGAATGCTGAATTAAACAGTAAGTGAGAAGAGAACTGACATTTAGGCTCTGGGGAGCACTAACAAAAGGATAGACAGAGGAATACAATCTAGCAAAGGATATGTAAAAGAAGTAATTGGAGTTACTAGCTAAATGAAAATATTTTAGCTTCTTTATGATGAGCTTAAATTAGGGCATTCATAAGCAGGGAGTGTAAGAGATAGGTCAGATAGTTCAAGGATTTTCTGAAGCTTCTGATAGGGATCAGTGTGGAGATTCGTGTATTTTTTTTTTTTTGAGGCGGAGTTTCACTGTTGTTGCCCAGGCTGGAGTGCAATGGCACAATCTTGGCTCACGCAACCTCCACCTCCTGGGTTCAAGCAATTCTCCTGCCTCAGCCTCCCGAGCAGCTGGGATTACAGGCGCCCGCCACCGTACCTGGCTAATTTTGTATTTTTAGTAGAGACGGGGTTTCTCTATGTTGGTCAGGCTGGCCTTGAGCTCCCAACCTCAGGCCCTGCTTGGGCCTCCCAAAGTGCTGGGATTACAGGCCTGAGCCACCGCGCCCAGCCCAGAGATTATTTTTTAACAGAGGCTTTGGATTAACCCAATGTTATTAGAACATCACAAACCATAAATTCTACAAACAAAAATTGCAATCACAAATTGTATATGCTAAGTGTGGGAAAATTACAAGGTACCCATCGGTTTCTTTAGGCATTCTTTTTTTTTTTTTTTTAGTTTTCAAAAACAACTTTATTCATGACACATATTTTTAAAAAAATTCCCACCCCTGGAAATGAGCTAAAAAAACCAAAATACACTTTTCACCTCCCTGTTCCCACTTCTCATTCCCTCCAAATAAAAGGGAAAAAAGGCAAAGGGAAAAAAAAAAAAAACTGAAAAACAAAACACTCCTAAACCTCCCAAAACAAGGTAGTGCATTTCCCCAGGGGGAAGGGTAATTTACACTGGAACCACTGGGAGCTGAATGGAGATCTTCCGGCTACAGAAACCTGCAAAGAAAGACACTCAAAACAGAAAAAGAAGCACAAAAGGAAACAAAATAGATCACCAGGCAATCTGGAGGAGCAGGGAGCCGGAGAAGAGGGCTGGGGTGGGTGGTAGACTTGACTGGACAGGAGCAGGCAGGACGGGACTGTGAAAGGTGAGGAGAAGATGGAGGGAAGGTAACAAGCAGAACAGTTTGGTGTCCTTCCAGAGCCCTGGGTAAAAAAAAAAAAAAAAAAAAAAAATCTCCTACCACCCACACTCACCTACCCTTGAGCAGCACCCAAGGGGGTGAAATGGTGCAGGGAAACATGGGGAGCAGCTTACGCAGTTGAGACGTGTCCATGGCGAATCCCCAGAGTAAATAAGCAGCCTCCTGCCCTACTCCCTGGGCCTTCCCCTACTCCCCAAAGCAGGTCCCTCCTCAGCTGTTAGTTATGGGATTTTCCCCCCTTCCGCAGTATATCTTTTTTTTTAAAAATGTTTTTTTTCCCATCAGGGTCATCTTCTGTTTTTTTTTTGTGTGTTCTTTTTTTTCCCCTCCTTTCCTCTTTTTTTCTTCTCTCTTCTCCTAATACTTTTTTAGTAAGGGGAATACCATGATGTTGCTCTAGCCCGGCCCCTGTAGACGCGACCCTGGGGCCTGCTGTTAAAACCACTGTAGAATCGAGAGAGGTAACTGTTATAGTTGGTGGTCTGGGTGCGGTAGCGGGCTTGTGGGAAACCCCGGTCTGTTGTGCTGATTCCTGGTCTGTTGGTTCGTTTTGGGATCACCTTGATTTGCCTTCCTCTAAATAGGGACTCATCTGAGACCAAGGAAGTCCTCACTGATTCTTTGTCTGAGAACTCTGTATATGCAAACCCTTTGGGATGGCCACTAAATTTGTCACAGAGTATGGTGACACGGTTGACTGAATCACAGCCATGAAAGTGAGCTTCCAGCTCTTCTGCTGTTGCACCATAGTCCACATTGCCAACATAGATGGAACGGGCATCAGCCTCCATCTTCTCTTCAATGACATGATCGCTGGGCCAGCATTGCCTAGAGGTGGACTCGTATTCATCTGCTTCTCTACCTCTGTTCTGTAGCTCCTTTAGCTTCTCAGCTTCTTCTTCCATCTCCCTGACTCGAGTTTTGATAGTTTCCAGTTCCCGGTCCTCAATGGCGCCGTACCCTGGGTCACCCTCGACCAGTCCCGGCTCCTCCTCCTCCTCCTCCTCCTCTTGGCTGCCAGGGGCTCCCGAACCAGGCCCAGGGCCCGGAGCTCCCGCGGGAGTGGGGGTGTCGGGCTGGGGCGGCTCCTCTTCGGGCTTGGGCTCTGGCTTGGGGTCCAGCAGCAGCTCCTCAGGCTCCAGTTCCTCAGACTCCAGGCCATTCCCGTAGTCCCCTGCGCCCCCCGGGGTCCCCTCCCCAGCCTCCCCACCGGCCCTGGGCACAAGATGGCACCGCCGCCCTGGCCTGGGGCCCCGACCATCCACAGCCCCCGCCATCCGCAGCCCCTGCCGCCTGCTCACTCTTCAGGCATTCTTAAATTATTGCTCCCCTTCCATAGTATTATGTTCAAGGTATTAAAGGCAGCAGTAGTACTACCGTGTGTAGATATACACAAATTAAGGAAAGAGTTAAAATTAGTTTATTCATTCATATTGTGTACCTGCTATGTTTTAGGCACTGAAAAATGGATATAAGTCTGGTATATTTGTCTAACCCATCAGTTAGCCTGGTGCCTGACACATATTAGGTTCTTAAGCAAGTGCATTAAGAGGATAAAGAAGTGTTGGCAGATTTTGCCTTCCATTTTTAATGGTTTCATCTCTTACTGTTCCTCTACAGGGCCAAAACACTCATTGACTCAGATCTCTCAATCCATGCTGGATCTCTGTGATGAAAAACTCAAAGAGGTAAGACAGAGTGAGAGAAAGGCAGTGGAATTTGAAGGAGGAGGGTATATCAGTGTTTAGGAAGTAGGGAATTTAACAGAAGGAAAAATATATGTGGGAGTAGCAGATATTTAGTATATGTGAAGGCTGGAAGGGACTTTAGAACTCATAGGCCAGTCCCTTTTGTAGATGGAAAAACTGGGCCCATAACTCATTAGAAAGGGCAAAGGAAAGTGAGTTTCCAGGAAGTCAGCTGTAGCTGAGAGACTAGTCAATGTTTTAGGAAGGAGGAATTTTAATTTTTTCTTCTTTGTATTTTTAACCAACCAAGCAGCAAGTGCTAGAAGTTTTAATTTTTAAATGATAATCTATCTATATTCCCTCTTCTTACCAAAAACATTTAATGGTACTTTATAAACCTACAAAAGTGTAAGTATGAAGTAGACATTTCACAAAAGAGGATAGCTAGCCAGTAAACATGGAAAGATTCTCAACTTGACGGATTATTGAGGAGATGCAAATTTAAACCACGATGTCACTACATACCCACTGGAAAGGCTAAAATTAAAAAGACTGACAATACTAAGTGTTGATGAGGATTTGGAGCAATAGGAATACAAACTTTTTCCTACTAGAGTCTAAAATAAATTTATTGGGTTACGTCCCATTATACAAAAGTCACTAATCAGTAATAATGTTTAGTGTTGTTCAGCAGTAGTTTTATACCAAAAACAGAGAGCATGATCTTAAAGCCTAAATCGCTAAAGATGTTTTTTTTGTGTGTGTGGCAGCTATGATGTTGACACTCAGGGAAGTATAAATTTTGGTGAACCAGAAGAATAGAATGTAGAGTACCTAAAGAAGTTGTTGACGTATCCATTTTGACCGTTTTACTGGAATATCTTTTTTTTGTTGTTGTTGTTGTTTTTTTTTTTTTTTTTGAGAGAGGGTCTCGTTCTGTCACCCGGGCTGGAGTGCAGTGGGATGATCTTGGTTCCCTGCAACCTCTGCCTCCTGGGTTCAAGTGATTCTTGTGCCTTGGCCTCCTGAGTAGCTGGGACCACAGGCGTGTGCCACCACGCCCAGCCAATTTTTTTTTTTTTTTTAATTCTTAGTAGAGATGGGGTTTTGCCATGTTGACCAGGCTGGTCTCAAGCTCCTGGCCTCATGTGATCCACCTGCTCGGCCTCCCAGATTGCTGGGATTACAGGTGTGAGCCACTGTGCCCAGCCTGGAATATCATTTATCTTGACTTTTTGTCATTCCGTAGACAATTCAAAGTTACACTTTCTGGGGCAAGGGTCATAGATAGCTAGCTGAACCTTAAATTGTCCTTAATTTTTTTTTTTGAGATGGAGCCTCGCTCTGTCACCCAGCCTGGAGTGCAGTGGTACGATCTTGGCTCACTGCAGGCTCCACCTCCCAGATTCATGCCATTCTTCTGCCTCAGCCTCCCGAGTAGCTGGGACTACAGGCGCCCGCCAACATACCTTGCTAGTTTTTTTTGTATTTTTAATAGAGATGGGGTTTAACCGTGTTAGCCAGGATGGTCTCGATCTCTTGACCTCGTGATCCACTCGCCTCAGCCTCCCAAAGTGCTGGGATTACAGGCATGAGCCACCACGCCCAGCAAATTATCCTTAATTTTTCTGTGGTGATCACACCTTAGGGAAACTTCTGTCTTGGCTTTGCTTTAATTTCAGAAAGAAGACAAATTAGCTCGCTTAGAGAAAGCTATCAACCCCTTGCTGGATGATGATGACCAAGTAGCCTTTTCTTTCATTCTGGACAACATAGTCACCCAGAAAATGATGGCAGTTCCAGATGTAAGCTGTCTCTGTGCTAAATATTGTGAGGATCATGCAGGGGAAAGGAAAAATGTATAGGGTGTACGTGTGTGTATTTTGGAGAGTCTAAGTGGGTATGTCAGTTGTGACTGGTATGTGATTTTAAATATTGACCTTTTTGCTGTATGGGTACATTATCTTTTTTTTAAAGAGTACATTATCATTGAAGTCAAAGAGGCCAGGAATCTTTGGATGTAGGGAGGTTTTTGCTTCCTGTTGCTGACATTCAGTATATGAATGCTCCTGAGTAGCCCTATAGAGAGAGGGTGCTAGCGAATGTGAGGCTTTTGATTTAAAGGTACTTCTAAGCAAATGATACTTTGATAATTAGACACCATTGGTTGTCTTTTATTTCGTTTTTATATTGTTATGGTGATCCTCCCTAGGAATTCTCAACAGTTTCCTTTTGCACTATAGGAATGTGTTCTACGTGTGTAATGCTATAAAACTTCCGGATGGGACTAGGGAATAAGAAATTTTAATTATGACTTTAGAGCAAGTGTTTTTACCCTATCATGGCATAGAAATCCTTAAAGGAATCTGTGAACCCCTTACATTATATACAGAAGTTTTGTATGATTATGTGTTTTTCTAGGGAAAGAGTCCATAGCTTTTTATAGGAATATTTGTAACCCAACAAAGGTGGTGAAATTCTGGTATGAAGAGTGATTTCCATTTAATTTCTTATGCTTTCTATTTACTAGTCTTGGCCATTTCATCACCCAGTTAATAAGAAATTTGTTCCAGATTATTACAAAGTGATTGTCAATCCAATGGATTTAGAGACCATACGTAAGGTGAGTGACTGATTTGATCTAAATGCCTTTTTGTAATCAAGTGACTGTGTGTGTGTATCTGAGTGCCTGATTCTTTTCATCACAGAACATCTCGAAGCACAAGTATCAGAGTCGGGAGAGCTTTCTAGATGATGTAAACCTTATTCTGGCCAACAGTGTTAAGTATAATGGTGGGTATTTCTCTTTATTTTCTTTCCATGAATCCATCCATCTTCTATCCATCTGACATTACTTAGCATTATTAAAAAAATTTTTTTTGAGACAGGATCTTGCTCTCCTAACCAGGCTGGATGCTGTGATGTGATCATAGTTCGCTGAACCAGGCACACGCCACTGCGCCAGGCTCTTTTTTTAGTAGAGACAGGGTTTTGCTGTTTTGCCCAGGCTGAGCTCAAGCAATCCTCCCACCTCGGCTTCGCAAAATGCTGGGATTATAGGCATGAGCCAACACTCCTAGCCAGCATTATTAAAATTTATGTGCATAAAGCAGCCTTGAGCAGTGATCGCAGAATCAATTGAGTGACTTAGTCTTTTTATTTTTATTTTTTTGAGATGGAGTTTCACTCTTGTCGCCCAGGCTGGAGTACAGTGGCGTGATCTTGGCTCACTGCAACCTCCACCTCTCCCAGGTTCGAGCAATTTTCCTGCCTCAGCCTCCTGAGTAGCTGGGATTACAGGTGCCTACCACCACGCTCAGCTAATTTTTGTATTTTTAGTAGAAATGGGGTTTCACTATGTTGGCCAGGCTCGTCTCGAACTCCTGACCTCAGGTGATCCATCTGCCTCAGCCTCCCAAAGTGCTGGGATTACAGGTGTGAGCCACACTCCTGGCCAGGCCTTTTTTTTTTTTTTTTTTTTTTTTTAAAGCAAGCATATATTTTAGTGTGTATGTTGTATAAAGATTGCTATTAGCCTTTAATGATGAAAAAGTAATATATGCTTACTTTTGAAATCTCGGAAGGCACAGAAAAATGAAGTGAGAATAAAAATCAAATGGATATTACTTTGGGCTCTGAGCCATCACTGCTTTTTCCTAGAATGTGAAAACTCACCTATGTCCCAGGCCCTTAGATGGAGCTTAGGGAAATGGGTAGCTATAGACCGTGGTGAGCTTCCTTGGTGCATGGAGTTTTGCTCAGTACATGAGTTGATTGAATAACATATGCCAGGCTCTGTGCTAGCTGCTTAATCTACTGATAGGAGAGACAGTCAACTGTCCTCAAGTAATTCACAATCCAGTTGGCAGAAAGAGACAATTAAAATGCAGCTTGGAACCAGGCATGGTGGCTCATGCCTGTAATCTCAACACTTTGGTAGGCGGAGGTGGGAGGATTGCTTGAGGCCAGGAGTTTGAGACCAGCCTGGGCACACATAGCAAGACCTTCCTTGTCTGTATAAAACACTTACAAATAAAAGCTTAGCTAGGTGTAGTGGTGAGTGCCTGAAGTCTTAGCTATTTGGGAGGCTAAGGCAGGAGGGTCACTTGAACTTAGGAGTTCAAGACTGCAGTGAGCTATGATCACGCCCCTGCACTACATCCTGGGTGACAGCAAGACCCTGTCTCTATAAATAAATAAAATAAATAAGTAAAATGCAGCTTGACAAGGGCTATAATAGAAGTATGTGCAGAGTGCATCAGACGAGAGCAAGGAATATCTTAACTGAGAGGGAAGGCTTCATAAACAAACTAATACAGTTTTTAATGACAATTTTTAAACATTGAGTACTTATATGTGCTGGCACTGATAGATATTATAAATATCAAATTATATATGGTTTCTGTTCCAAATTAGTTTAGTTTAGTTCGGGAAACAGAAAAGAAAAATTATAGTACTTAAATTTTATTGCTATAAGCATGCACAGAGTATCACAGGACAGTATATCTAAATTAGAGTGGGGCGGGGTGCGGTGGCTCACGCCTGTAATCCTAGCACCTTGGGAGGCCAAGGCGGGCGGATCACTTGAGCTCAGGAGTGCAAGACCAGCCTGGGCAACATAGTGAGACCCCATTTCCAAAAAAAAAAAAAAAGTGGGGTTAGAGGAAGCTTTCTGGAAGAGGATTTTCTTTCTTCTTTTTCTTTTTTGTAAATAGAGATGGGGATCTTGCTGTGTTGCCCAGTCTGGTCTGGAACTCCAGGACTCAAGCCATCCTCCTATCTTGGCCTCCCAAAGTGTTAGGATTACAGGCATGAGCCACCACACCCATCCAGAAGAGAATTTTCTTAAGCTGAATTCTGAAAGGTCAATGGTGTTTACTTGGCAAAGAATGTGGAGGAGAAAATGTTCTAGGTAGAGAGAACAGCAATATGTAAAGGCACAGAGGCCTGAAATTGCATGATAGGTTTAAGAAACAGGCCGGGTGCGGTGACTCACGCCTATAATCCCAGCACTTTGGGAGGCCGAGGTGGTGGGATCCCCTGAGGTCGGGAGTTTGAGACCAGCCTGACCAACATGGAGAAACCCCGTCTCTACTAAAAATACAAAATTAGCCGGGCGTGGTGGCGCATGCCTGTAAGCCCAGCTACTCAGGAGGCTGAGGCAGGAGAATCGCTTGAACCTGGGAGGCGGAGGTTGTAGGGAGCCAAGATGGCGCCATTGTACTCCAGTCTGGGCAACAAAAGTGAAACTCCGTCTCAAAAAAAGAAAAAAGAAACAAGGTGTTGGGGTTGCAGTTCAAGTGTACATATTGGTGAATAACTGTTTAGAGAGGCAGGCAAGAGTCAAATCATAGAGGATTTTGTGTGCTATACTTGAGTTTGTACTTGATCCTAAATAGGAAAACACTGAAGGAATGAAACAGGGAAACGATTTCTTATAATTCCTTAAACAAATAGAAGAGGGAGCTAAGGGCATATGAGAGAATTATCTGGCATACTGAGATTCTCAACTAAGAATCCACATGATTATAAGACTTTTCTCCTGTAATTTTTAGCAGTAAGTAGTATGACTGTTAAGTTTGTCAGAAGGTGCAGAGTATTGGAGAGAAAAGGTGAAGGATTGGTCAGTCGGAAAGACTGATGAAGAAATAGGCGTTCTGGGCAGAGAACACAATATTTAATATCATGGAAGAATGAAAGAACAGGGCAAGTTCAGGGAATTATATGTAACTAGGACATGCATATATCAGTTAAGAGATGAGACTTCCATTTTTGTTCATTCTGGTTTGGGTTGAAAGAATCTACTTTCTCACTTTGCTCTGCTTATTACACATTGGAAATTGGAGAGTGGAAATGTCCCTTGTTGGGTCAATTATCCATTATTGTTTCATGAAAACACCTAAAGTTAATCACCCAGAATTCTGGCAGTGGAAGTGTTGGTAAGCTCACAGACGTCTAAAAAAGACTGTGTGTAGCAAGTGATAAGCAAGAGTGTTACAGAAAGGCACTTGACCTGATGATGCCTGACTTAGGACATAGGGCAGACTTACAAGGAGCTTATGTAAAACAGTAAGAAAAACCCAGAAGATACTAATAAAAAAGTAAGCAGAGGGCAGATGGACAAATCACAAAAGACGAAAATTAAAGAGGTAACAAACATGAATAAATATTGTGTTGCACTAGTAATCGAAGAAATGCAATTGGGCCGGACGTGGTGGCTCATGCCTGTAATCCCAGCACTTTGGGAGGCCGAGGCAGATAGATCACCTGAGGTCAGGAGTTCGAGATCAGCCTGGCCAACATGGTGAAACCCCCATCTCTACTAAAAATACAAAAGTTAGCCAGGCGTGGTGGCAGGCTCCCGTAATCCCAGCTACTTGGGAGTATGAGGCATGATAATTGCTTGAACCTGGGAGGTAGAGGTTGCAGTGAGCCGAGATAGTGCCACTGCACCCCAGCCTGGGTGACAGAGTGAGACTTAGTCTCAAAAAAAAAAAAAAAAAAAAAATTGAAAGAGGTTTTTTTTGTTTGTTTGTTTTTTGTTTTGTTTTGTTGTTGTTTAGACGGAGTCTTGCTCTGTCACTCAGGCTAGAGTACAGTGGCATGATCTTGGCGCACTGCACCCTCCACCCCCTGGGTTCAAGCGATTCTCCTGCCTCAGCCTCCCGAGTAGCTGGGATTACAGGTTCCCGCCACCGTGCCCGGCTAATTTTTGTATTTTTAGTAGAGATGGGGTTTCACCATCTTGGCTAGGCTGGTCTCAAACTCCTGACCTCATGAGCCACTGCATCCGGCCAACTCAGTTTTTTAGTAGACATAATGGTAGTGAGACAGGTGCTCTCACGCTTTGCTGTTGGCAGTATAAAATTGTGTGAGATTTCTGGAAAGCTATTTGGCAATATTGAGAGACTAAAAAATTGTTCAGACTATATTGAACAGACTTTATTGTCAGGTAGACTTGGATTTGAACATTGGCCCCAGCACTTAATAGCAATGTGACTTTGAGCAAATAACTTAGTCTCTGCTTTTCCTATCTGTAAAATAAGAATAATAGTACTCCCCTCTGAGGGTTGTTGTGAGGATTAAATAAAATAGTGCATGTAAGTAGTTAGCATGTGGTAAGATTATAATCCTAATCAGAGATGTAGTCAGAGGTATTCATGATACTGTTATTTATGTTAGCAAGGACTTATTTAACTTGAACAGTTGATGTAAAGGGGATGATGTTATATGTTTTCCATGGTTTTTCCTTGTATAGGAAACAGGGGAACTCTCCTAAGAGGAAGTTGACTTTTGAACTGAGTTTTGAAGAATGATGATGATAATAACTACTTATTGAGCACCTACTGTGCCAAGGAAATAGTCAAGTGGAAAACGGTGGAGAAGTTCCTGGCAGATAGCACAAATGCAAAAGTAGATGAAGGTGCCTTGGATAGGGAAATGCCGGTAGTTAAATATGACTAGGATGCATAGTGGAATTACATTTGGTAGTGAGATTCGAGATTTTAAAGGTAGAGGGGCCAAATCATGAAAGGCCTAGTATGTTACACCAAACCTTTAGAAGGAGAAAGGGACATATCAGGTACTAGTACCTGAATGTATCATTCCGAAACCTATCTGAAGAATGGATTGGAAGAGGGGAATAAGATAGAGACCGGTAAAGAAACTATTGACAGCATTCCCAGTTAAAAATACTGACGGCCTGAACTAAGATCAGTATCAATAAGAGTAAAAAGATGAAGACGGGTGTAGAGATACTGAGGAGGTAGAATTGATGTTTCATAAACGGTTAGAAGTTGGGGGCATAGGTAAAGGATGGAGATTTTAAGATGGTATCAAGCACTCATGCTCTTGGGGGAAACATAAATTAGTACAAACGTTTTAGAGGACTGTAAATGTTCATTTCCATTGGCTAAGCACCTTCACTTCCAGGGACTACTCCACACAAGTTTATAAAGGTACATGTACAAATGTTCTTTGCAGCATTGCTTGTAATTGCAAAAACATGGAGCATTCTAAATATCCAACAATAGGAAATTGTTTTAAAAATGGCACATCTATATGATGAAGTACTGCTTAGCTATCAAAATGGTAGACTTAGCTAACAAATTAGGTGTATTTGTGTATACTCATATGAAAAGATATTCAAGTTGTATTATTGAGAACCATATTACTCAACAGTATATTTAGAAAGGGAGGGTCACAAATTTGGATTCTATGGACAGGTAATACAAATGAGTGAAATGGGCTATGTTGTGGGGGCCAATGAACTGGAGAGCAGGTACCCCATCTAGGAGTCAGTCACTGTTTAGCTCAGTTGTTGCCATGGAATTGAATTACCAAAGGGAGAAATGGAGAATAGTTTTTACTTTATACTTGTTTGTACTTAGGTATTTGAATTTTTTAGTGAGCATATGTGCTCACTAAAAGTATTATGTACTTTTGCAATTAGGAGAAATTTCCATTTTTGGAAGGATGAAGAAATCAAATGACGTCCAAAGTTCTGACTTGGGCAACAAGTGGTGCCATTGACTAATACGGGAAATACAGGAAGAGTGGTTTGGAGAAAAGATAGCAGAGTTCAACTTGCTATGTTGTATTAGGGTAGGACATCTAAGTGAAGACTTTTAATAGGTAGTTAGCTGTATACAAGTCCAAAGCTCAGATGATATATATATATATATATATTTTTTTTTTTGGGACACAGTCTTGGTCTGTCACCCAGGCTGGAGTGCAGTGGTGCGATCTCGGCCCATGGCAATGTTCGTCTCCCAGGTTCAAATGATTTGCCTGCTTCAGCTTCCCAAGTAGCTGGGATTACAGGCACATGTCATCACACCCAGCTAATTTTTGCATTTTTAGTAGAGACGGGGTTTCACCATGTTGGCCAGGCTGGTCTCAAACTCCTGACCTCAAATGATCCACCTCCCTCGGCCTCCCAAAGTGCTGGGATTATAGGTGTGAACTTTTGCACCTGGCCTCAGAAGAGAGTTTATACTATAAATACGGTTATTTTTCAGATTATCAGCATATAAAAATATAAGTAGATGAGCTCAAATAGGGAGTAGGGTACATTCCTTGAATCCTCTGATGTTGTATGTAAAATATGATTATTTTACTGAGTAGAAAGACCATAGATTTTATCAGATTATCAAAGTTGTGTGTGATCCCAAAAAAGATAAGAATCACTGTTTAGTTTAAGAGAGGATGTGGGATAAGAATAGACCTGACAAATTCCAATATTTAAGATAATAGGTGAGGCCTGGCACAGTGGCTCACGCCTGTAATCCCAGCACTTTGGGAGGCCGAGGCGAGTGGATCATGAGGTCAAGAGATCGAGACCATCCTGAACAGCATAGCAAAACCCTGTCTCTACTAAAAATACAAAAAATAAGCTGGGCGTGGTGGCATGCGCCAGTTGTCCCAACGGGAGGCTGAGGCAGGAGAATCACTTGGACCCGGGAGGCGGAGGTTGCAGTGAGCCGAGATTGCACCCCTGCACTTCAGCCTGGCCACAGAGCGAGACTCTGTCTCAAAAAAAATAAAAAAATAAAAAAAAAGTGAATATGAAGGAGTGGCCAGAATGAAAGAAGAAAAACTAGGAGAGAATAATATACTGCAAACTAAGAGAAGAGAATTTCAAAGAGGGAAAATTACCAACAGGTCAAGTGCTACAGAGAAGACCAAAGAGGATGGTTATTAGAAGAGTTATTTCACTGAAGTGGTAGAATAAAAAGCCAGACTGCAGGAGTTATGAATGAATGGGAAGCAAGAAAGTAGAGATTGAGAGTTGCCTGTGAAGGGAAGAAGGAAGTAGACAATATGTTGAGGGGATGAAGGCAGTTGGACAGAGGAGACCTTTGTATAGGTCAAAGAGAAGAAAAGGATATGAAATGCCTATGAAAGTGGGAAGATAGACATTGAGAAAGTTTCCGCCTAAGTAACATCTTAGTTCTCTGTAAAGCAGGAAACGGTATTTTTTGCTGAGATTAAAGTACGAGAAGGAATTTGAAGAAAAATATCAACAAGAATTATTTTTATGGGAAATTGGAAAAGGAGCTGATTAGGGACATTTCAGAAGAATGCTGTTGAGCAGCTTTTCAGGGTCCAGCTGAAGATGGAGACTTTTTTTTTTGAGCAGTATCATTTGTAACAGTTCTGTAATTTTTGTCAGTGCTCATCAGATCAAGTTAGGAAACTGAGAAGGCAGATGATAAAATTGATTCAGGATTGAGATTTTGTTTTGTGGATGTGCTGGAAAGATTGGGAATTGTGAGGGTATTAGCAAAAGAAAAAAAAATTATTGAAGTTCGGGCATCTCAAACCAATAAAGGACGCTTTATTGCAGAGGATTGTGACCGTATAGTCTCCAGTTTGGGGGAATATCTCAGAGCAGCTTCACAAAAGCTTGCAATTTATTTGGCAATTTGTGTTTTATCTTAAAAACTTATGCAAATTTTCCTTTAGGCTTATCTGTACTTTAACTTGCTTTAAATTTCTTACCAAATTACTTCACATCCCCTCTCCAATCTTCAAGTAAAATTGCTGATTCAGGAAGCTATACAACAATGATCCCATAGCTTACTTTGGTATCTTCTTCTGCATTACCTTAGTTTTTAAAACATGGGGCTGATCATACATTAAAGTAATGCCAGGAGAGGCTTAATATGTTGAGAGATAGAAATTAATGGGCCTGGCAATTTTCTTGAAGTAAGAGAAAGAGAATGAAAAAACTGGACAGACACAAGGCTGTGGTAAGAAAGTTGAATATTTGGAGTTGAAAGTTCCAGAGGTGAAGCAGTTTTCACTAGATAGCATTCTGGGTATAGCCATGGATGTGTTTGGTAGCCATGGATGTGTTTGGCTGGAGCAAAGGTGCAAACTATTGGCACAAAGATTTGCAGGGATTTGGATAGGTTGTACATGTGAACAATAAAGTAACTCACTATGATGGGAGAGATTTGGAGCCGAGAGAATGATTGTGCCAGGTGCATAAGTTTTTGTGAATGAGAATCAGTTAATAATGGTGACTAAAGGTGAAGAACACAGATTTCAAACTCAGGTGTCCTGCAGGGGCCAGGCAAATAATGTAAATGACTAAGGTGGGCCAGGTGGGATTGTGCTAAACTAGAAGAGTGCATGCATATTCCATCTAAAGCAGCATGTCCTTCATCTGATTGTTGTCCTAAGGAAATGAGTATCCTATGTTGCTAGATGTCTTAATTTTTCAAGAGAAGCTGAAAATCTGAATTTTTTTATGTGACATTTCTTAAATTTTTACGTATTTGCAAATAGTTTAAATGTTTCTTTACTCCGTTGGCCAAATAAAAACATGTATCTGTAGGCCAAATTTGGCTCCAAGTCTTCAACCTCTGGCGTAGTGAAAAACAGGCCTTAGAGTAGGAGAGATTTTTTTTTATCCCCAAGAAGAAGTAAATAATGTCTAGGTAGTAGCAGTGGACAGCCTAGAAGGCTGACTTTCCCCCTTCTTAACCAGTGGAATAGGAAACTTCTGAATAGGGCTATAAGGGTTAGTGGTGCCATGTGATATGAAATGATGACATCTAGAAAGACACCATAAAGACATTGAGAAGTTAAAGGCACATGAAATATTTCCCACTATCAGGTGATACACACGAAATATTTCTGTTTAAAACTTTGTTGGTTCAGCCAAATATGATCCTGCCTCTTTTTTTAATAGTAACAAAGTCCAGGCTGGATGCAGCGACTCACTCCTGTAATCCTAATGCTTTGGGAGGCCAAGGCAGGAGAATCTCTTGAGGCCAGAAGTTCAAGATCAGCCCTGGCAAGAGACCCTGTCTCTTAAAAAATTTTAAAAATTACCTGGGCATGGTGGTGTGTGCCTGTTGCTGAGCCCAGGAGTTCAAGGCTGCAGTGAGCCATGATTGTGCCACTGCACTCCAGCTTGGTTGACAGAGTGAGACCCTGTCTCAAAAAACAAAAAATATAAATAGTAACAAAGTCCATGTGGACTTTATTCTCTATGTTAAAATTTTTATTTTGTAAAATTTTATTGTTAGTATTAAAGTTAATCTAAATTAGTAGAATGATATCTCTAATTAACATTATTTTGACTCTTTATATTCAGATCCTTCACTCATAATATACTGCATATGAGCATATTTCTGTAACATTTTACACTGACTTCCTTGACTTTGTTAGTCACATATTTAGCCCGTGAACTATATTGTGTATAGCCAGAATACTTAGCACTAAGATTAGGGTCATTAGGCAAAAACCAGAAGATAAGTAACACTCCATATAAAACACATCTGGACATAGGCAGCATGTATCAGAGGAATTGGTCTTGTCCTTAAGTGATGACAGTGGACTGTACGCCAGCTGCCACGTAAGTACTAGATCAATTTCAGAACCTCTGTTCATGTTTAAATAGCATTTGAAAAGAACATTAATACAGGGAAGTCCACAACTTTAAGTGGTTGGAGTTATTTACAGCAGTCCCCAAAGGACCACAACAGTTAAAGGAGAGAGTCATACAGATAAGTCCCTTCTCAAAAATACAACCCAAACTTTTTGCCGGACTTAACAAAATTGGCAGAGGCCTTACTACTTAATGTTTAGTTAAATTTGAAATGAGCTGCATAGTCTGTGGCTATACCACCCTAAATGTGCCTGATCTCATTTGAAATGAGCTGCGTAGTCTGAACCAATAGGTGATGCTGAGCTAGTCATGATGAGATTCCCCTTTCCCAAAGATTTCATAGCAAGTTTCTCCTCTAGTGCTCTTAAAACCAAAATCAACTCCAGTAAGAAACCATCTTTAGGATGGACATAGGTAGAACTTGTGTCATGAAACCTGAGAGCCCAAAGTTTTAGAATGCTCAGTTGGACCCCACAATCTAGATATAAATTTACAAAGAAAAACTGAGAAATCTCCCCCTATCCCCAACTTTTGAGTATCTCCCAATCTTTTGTGGGCTCTGATAGTTGTTCAGGTTATAGGACCTTTGCCTGACATTCTGGGGTCTCATCCTATGCCTGTGTAGCTTAGTAGTTATTCAGGCAAAGACTAAAGGGAGCCCTTGCAGATCTTGTGGAGCACCCTCTTCTCCAGTTGTGCCTTGCAATTTCCAGCTGTCTTAACCTCCTCAGACTCTAATATGTCTCCACAGCTCAGGAAGACTGTGATAATTGGCTTGCCTTCAGCAGAAAGCCAGGGACAATTGTAGGGCTCACTTCATTTCCCTTCCCTTCTCACAGGTATCACAGAATCTTACACTACTAGTTGCTCAGTGTCTGAAAGCAGTTGTTTCATTTGTTTTTTTCTAGTTTTCTGTTTATAGTAGGAGGACTAATCCAATAGCATTTATTCTATCATGCCCAGAAAGTCTTTTAATGTTTAGTTTTATGGTATTTCTGACATACAGAAACTTCATATGCATACATTTGTATTTATCAGTCTTTCCTATATGATTCCTGTCTTTGGTATTATAACTCTTCAAAAGATCTTCCCTACCCCCAAGATAGCAAACCATATTTTCTTCTAATATGTACAGTATTTTAAATATTTAAATGTTTGTCTACTTTTTAGAATAAAATCTTAAGTAGAAGGTAAATATTTAACTTTCTTTCTTTCCCAAATGACTAGCCAAAGTGTCCAAGTCCCTTTTATGGAACAGTCTAACCTTTTCTACTAATTGAAATGCTACCTGCATTTTTTTTTTGAAATAAGGTCTTGCTCTGTTGCCCAGACTGGAGTGCAGTAGTGTGATCATGGGTCATTACAGCCTCCACCTCCTGGGCTCAAACTATCCTACCACCTTAGCCTCCCAAGTAGCTGGGACTACAGGCATACATCACCAAGCCTGGCTAATTTCTGTTTTTGGTTTAGTTTTTGTTTTTTTTTTTTTTTTTTTTTTTTTTTTTTGAGACGGAGTCTGGCTCTGTTGCCCAGGCTGGAGTGCAGTGGCCGGATCTCAGCTCAATGCAAGCTCCGCCTCCCAGGTTCACACCATTCTCCTGCCTCAGCCTCCCGAGTAGCTGGGACTACAGGCGCCCGCCGCCATGCCTGACTAATTTTTTGTATTTTTAGTAGAGACGGGGTTTCACCGTGTTAGCCAGGATGGTCTCGATCTCCTGACCTCGTGATCCACCCGCCTCGGCCTCCCAAAGTGCTGGGATTACAGGCATGAGCCACCTGGCCTGGCCTACTTTTTGTATTTTTTTGTAGAGATGTGGTTTCACCATGTTGCCTAGGCTGATCTCAGACTCCTGGGCTCGAATGGTCCACCTGCCTCAGCCTCCTAAAGTGCTAGGATTACAGGCATAAGCCAATGCACCTGGCCAAAATGCTACTTTTATACTATACTAAATTCTTACTTTTTTTTTTTTTTTTGAGACAGAGTCTCGCTCTGTCCCCCAGGCTGGAGTGCAGTGGCACGATCTTGGCTCACCGCAAGCTCCGCCTCCCGGGTTCACACCATTCTCCCACCTCAGCCTCCAGAGTAGCTGGGACTACAGGTGCCCGCCACCACGCCCAGCTAATTTTTTTGTATTTTTAGTAGAGACGGGGTTTCACCATGTTAGCCAGGATAGTCTCGATCTCCCGACCTCGTGATCCGCCCGCTTCAGCCTCCCAAAGTGCTGGGATTACAGGCGTGAGCCACCTTGCCCGGCTCTTATATATTCTCAAACCTATTTGAGAGCTTTCTATTCTGCTTCATTGATCTGTTTGTCTAGTCTGGTGCTATTATCACCAGATAATATAATTTTTTTTTTTTTTTTTTTTTTTGAGACGGAGTCTTGCTCTGCCGCCCAGGCTGGAGTACAGTGGCCGGATCTCAGCTCACTGCAAGCTCCGCCTCCCGGGTTCACGCCATTCTCCTGCCTCAGCCTCCCGAGTAGCTGGGACTACAGGCGCCTGCCACCTCGCCCGGCTAGTTTTTTGTATTTTTAGTAGAGACGGGGTTTCACCGTGTTAGCCAGGATGGTCTCGATCTCCTGACCTCGTGATCCACCCATCTCGGCCTCCCAAAGTGCTGGGATTACAGGCTTGAGCCACCACGCCCGGCCCAATATAATTGTTTTATCACAAAGGCTTTATAATTTTAAATTCCTTGACTGTGCTTGCTTGATTATCCTAAATAAACTCTAAGGTCATTTTTGTTAGATTCTACCTTGTCGTCGAATGAATAAACATGATTGAGACCTTATTTAATTTATGGATTAATTTAGAGAAACTGTGTATCTTTATAATTCTCCATTTTTCCACCTGGGAGTTTATATTTCTTCATTTACTCACATTTTCTTTTATGTCCCCCAATAATGGCTTCTAGTTTTCTTCATATAGTTTCTAGGCATCTTTTAATTTATTCCTATACATTTTATAGTTTTTGTTGCTTTTGAATTTCTCATTGTTGAGTTTATTCCTAGGTAATTTAAAAGTTTTTATTTTGTTTATTCTTCATTGTCAATATTCTATATAAAATTTAAAAGCTTTGCTGCCATTGTGCTTGTGCTCTTTTTTTCCTAACTGGTTATTAAGTCTAAAGGTTTCAGTTTGAAGAATATGAGTAGTTGATTCAGTATTGTTCATAGGTTAAATGTAATACTTAAAGCGTTTCCATAATACTAGTTTCTAAGTCTGTGCTATGAGGGTACTACTCTGTAAGTCTGGCCACTAACAAATAATAAGGGTCTTTTTTTTCCATCAGTGATTGGGACCCAAGATATAAGTATCTCTGACCAGGCTTGGTGGCTGACAACAGTAATCCCAGCACTTTGGGAGGTCGAGACAGGCGCATCATTTGAGGCCAGGAGTTAAAGACCAGCCTGGCCAACATGGTGAAACCCCATCTCTACTAAAAATACAAAAATTAGCTGGGCCTGGAGCTGAGATCATGCCACTGCACTCCAGCCTGGGCGACAGAGTGAGACTCTGTCTCCAAAAAAAAAAAAAAGAAATATTTCCATATGAAGGTTAAGTCCTTCACGTCATTGAAGAGAAGAAAAACTTCCCCAAATCCTGCTTGAGTCTCTTGCTGCCATCTTGTCTATTTCTCTTTCCATACAGACTTTTTTATTATGGTAAAATATAGATAATATAAAAATTTGTCATTTTAACTATTTTTATTTTTTTGAGACTGAGTCTCATTCTGTTTCCTAGGCTGGAGTGCAGTGGTGCGATCTTGGCTCACTGCAACCTCTGCTTCCTGGGTTCAAGCGTTTCTCCTGCCTCAGCCTCCAGAGTAGCTGGGATTACAGGTGTACACCACCACGCCCGGGTAATTTTTGTATTTTTAGTAGAGACGGGGGTTCACCATGTTGGCCAGGTTAGTCTCCCATTTCTGACCTCAGGTGATCCACCTGCCTCAGCCTCCCAAAGTGCTGGGATTACAGGCATGAGCCACCGTGCCCAGCCGTCGTTTTAACTATTTTTAAGTGTAAAAATCAGTGGCATTAAGTTCATTCACAGTGTAGTGCAACCATTACCACTATGTATTTACAGAACTTTTTTATTATTCCAAACAGAAACTCTGTACCCCTTACATGGTAACTCCCCTTCTTCCTAGCTCCTGGTAATCTCTATTCTAGTTTCTCTC
Source organism: Papio anubis (assembly GCF_008728515.1). Classification (NCBI taxonomy): domain Eukaryota; kingdom Metazoa; phylum Chordata; class Mammalia; order Primates; family Cercopithecidae; genus Papio; species Papio anubis. The sequence continues at coordinate 80,222,660 of NC_044996.1, read as the reverse complement.
TCTATGCAATTGCCTATTCTAGGTATGTCATATAAGCAAATCATATATTATATACAATATTCTTCCTTTTGTGTCTGGTTTGTTTTACTTACCATATTTTCAAGGTTCATCCATGTTGTAGCATGTATCAGACTTTCGTTCCTTTTTATGAGAGCCAGACTTCTTTTATGAATATGTAACATCTCTCACTATTTTCTTTGTCTGCCAGTAATGCCTCACTTAGCTTTAAGCTGGCTTCCACCCTGTCCAGTCTCCCAAGTAAACAGGACCACATAATTGTCAGATATAGTGGGCACTTTTCTGTGCTTATCTTGACCTCACCCTAGTATTTGACGTAATTGACCATTCTTTCCTCACAACTGTATTGTGATTGGCTTCCATGACAATTTTTAGCTCTGGCTAGGGGAGGCCGAGGCGTGTGGATCACGTGAGGTCAGGAGTTCGAGACTAGCCTGGCCAACATGGTGAAACCTGTCTTCACTAAAAATACAAAAAAATTAGCCAGGCGTGGTGGCACACAGTATAAGAATGCAGTCAGCATTCTCGGGAGGCTGAGGCAGGAGAATCACTTGAACCTGGGAGGCAGAGGTTGCAGTGAGCCAAGATCATGACACTGCACTCCAGCCTGGGTGACAGAACAAGACTCCAAAAATAAAAAAGTCAGCCCTTATTTTCCTCCCACCTCTTAAACTATTCCTTTTTAATCTCCTTTGCTGAATGTTCTGCCCACTCCTGTAACTTCAGTTATCACCTCTTTCCTGATGACTGTATTGTAGACAAAGCCGCTTGCCAAACATTTCCTCTTGGATGTTTCAGTGGAACTTAAAACATACCTCAAGCTGAGTGTATTATTGTTTCCTCCTATCCTTCTTTATTCTAACTTTCTCCCTCTCTCCTCCTTTACTTGAATCACTCATTTACAATTTCCAATCTGGGTTTAATGGGACATTAACATTACCCAGTAGCTACATCTAGGAACCTCTTGTTTTTGATTCTTTACTTTGAATAAGTTCCAACATCCAGTATGTCACTAAAGTTTGCATTATATTTTGCCTAGTCACCTGGTGAATGTCCCAGCCTTTATATTTATCTCCTTCTAACCTAACATCTACATTCCTGTCGGGTAGACCTTTTAAAAAACAAGCAAAACCTCTCATAAAAAGATCAAATAATCTAGAAATATATAAAATTAAAAGTTAAAGGTTCTGCCTGCCCTCCCACTCCTGTCTCCCATATTTTCATTTCCCCAGAGATAACAGCTTGATATATAGTCTTAGGTACTTTTTTCTATGCTTACACAAAATGTGTTTATTTATTACGCCACTCTCAGCACACTGCCTATAGGGTAGCCCTGCTCTGCAGGAGCAGTAAAAAAGAAAAATACATGTACGTTTTTCAAGTTTTTGTTTTATTCTGTAATTTGCTCTTTTTTGCTCATGAATATATTCTGATCCTTTTTATTTTGAGGTAATTATAGATTCAGGAAGTTGCAAGAAATAGTACAGAGTCCTGTGGGCTTCTCACTCAGCTTCCTTCAATGGCAATATCTTACATAGCTGTACTTCAATATCAAGACCAGGAAATTTATATTGGTACATTACTGTTAAATAAATTACAAAACTTAGTTTTCACCATTTAAAAAATCTATTTGTGCATATCTGTGTGCAATGTCATGCCGTATGTATGTTCCTGTAACCACCACCACAATTAAGACTTAGAACTGTTACCATAAAGGAACTCCCTGTTCTTTGTATCTGCACCCCCCACACACACACGCCCACCACCGCACCCACCACTGTTCCTGTTCCACTTATCTGTTCTCCATCTCTATAGTTTTGACATTTGAGCATGTTATATAAATGGAATAGTATAATATGTATGTAACAATTTGAGATTGACTTTTTTCACAAAGCATAATTCCCTTGAAGTCCATCTAAATTGTTGTATCAGTAGTTCATTTTTTAAACTGTTGAGTGTCCCATTGTGTGGTTGTACCAGAGTTTGTTCAAACATTTACTCATTGAAGGACATTCAGATTTTCACTATTTTGCCATTATGAGTAAAGCTGCTGTGAGCAATCATAGACAGGGTTTTGGATGAGTTTAATTTTTCATTTCTCTGGGATAAATGCCCAAGAATAGAATGGTATATGTTTAGTTTTACAAGAAACTGCACTGTTGCATTTTTTTTTTCCACATCAGATGTGGAAAAAAAATGTACTGGCATTGTAATAAGGCTTGAGGGAGGCACATCTCACACATGAGCGTGAAAACCCAATGTCATCACACTTATGTCATTATAAGCTTATGAACTACAAAAAGATTGTGCCATACTTTTGGAGTGTCTGTACCATTTTACATTCCCACCAGCAATGTACGTGATCCAGTTTCTCTGCAGCATTCACTATTAACACTTCAAAAAATTTTAGCTGTTCTTCTATTGTGATTTTATTTTTTTATTTTTTTTGGAATTCGGTGCAAATTTTATTAAACTACAAAAATCATACAATTATTATTTTAGATATATTTATATAAAGTCATAAAAGCTATGATTTTTGAAAAACATTAGCATAAGAAATTTTTTTGTTATAGAAGTAAATTTAGCATCTTAAGGATTCAATATACAGTTTAAAATTTTTTTAAATTAACAGCGATTGTACATATTCTTGAGGGCACATAATTATATTTCCATACATATAATTTATAGTTATCAGATCAAGGTAATTAGCACATCCACTGTCTCAAATGTTTATCACTTCTTTGTGTTGAGAATGTGCAATATCCTTCTAGCTATTTGAAACTATATATTGTTTTATTATTAACTATAGTCATTCTATGGTGCTATAGAACACTAGAACTTATTTCTATCTAGCTATAATTTTGTATTTTTTTTTCTAGGGTATATGTGCACAACGTGCAGATTTGTTACATATGTATACATGTGCCATGTTGGTTTGCTGCACCCATTAACTCGTCATTTACATTAGGTATTTCTCCTAATGCTGTCCCTCCCCCAACCCCCCACCCCACGACAGGCCCTGGTATGTGATGTTCCCCACCCTGTGTCCAAGTGCTCTTATTGATCAATTCCCACCTATGAGTGAGAACATGTGGTGTTTGGTTTTCTGTCCTTGTGATAGTTTGCTCAGAATGATGATTTCCAGCTTCATCCGTGTCCCTGCAAGGGACGTGAACTCATCCTTTTTTATGTCTGCATAGGGATTCCATGGTGTATATGTGCCACATTTTCTTAATCAAGTCTATCATTGATGGACGTTTGAGTTGGTTCCAAGTCTGCTATTGTGAATTGTGCCACAATAAACATATGTGTGCATGTGTCTTTATAGTAGCATGATCTATAATCCTTTGAGTATATCCCCAGTAATGGGATGGCTGGGTCAAATGGTATTTCTAGTTCTAGATCCTTGAGGAATCGCCACACTGTCTTCCACAATGGTTGAACTGGCTTACAGTCCCACCAACAGTGTAAAAGTGTTCCTATTTCTCCACATCCTCTCCAGCCTCTGTTGTTTCCTGACTTTTTAATGATCGCCATTCTGACTGGTGTGAGATGGTATCTCATTGTGGTTTTGATTTGCATTTCTCTGATGGCCAGTGATGATGAACATTTTTTTCATGTGTCTGTTGGCTGCATAAATGTCTTCTTTTGAGAAGTGTCTGTTTGTATCCTTTGCCCACTTTTTGATGGAGTTGTTTGGTTTTTTTTCTTGTAAATTTAAGTTCTTTGTAGATTCTGGATATTAGCCCTTTGTCAGATGGGTAGATTGTTAAAATTTTCTCCCATTCTGTAGGTTGCCTGTTCACTCTGATGGTAATTTCTTTTGCTGTGCAGAAGCTCTTTAGTTTAATTAGATCCCATTTGTCAGTTTTGGCTTTTGTTGCCATTGCTTCTGGTGTTTTAGTCATGCAGTCCTTGCCCATGCTTATGTCCTGAATTGTATTGCCTGGGTTTTCTTCTAGGGTTTTTATGGTTTTAGGTCTAACATTTAAGTCTTTAATCCATCTTGAATTAATTTTTGTTAAGGAGTAAGGAAGGGATCCAATTTCAGCTTTCTACATATGGCTAGCCAGTTTTCCCAGCACCATTTATTAAATAGGGAATCCTTTCCCCATTTCTTGTTTTTGTCAGGTTTGTCAAAGATCAGATGGTTGTAGATGTGTGGAGTTATTTCTGAGGCCTCTGTTCTATTCCATCGGTCTATATATCTGTTTTGGTACCAGTACCATGCTGTTTTGATTACTGTAGCCTTGTAGTATAGTTTGAAGTCAGGTAGCGTGATGCCTCCAGCTTTGTTCATTTTGCTTAGGATTGTCTTGGCAGTGTGGGCTCTTTTTTGGTTCCATATGAACTTTAAAGTAGTTTTTTCCAATTCCGTGAAGAAAGTCATTAGTAGCTTGATGGGGATGGCATTGAATCTGTAAATTACCTTGGGCAGTATGGCCATTTTCATGATATTGATTCTTCCTATCCATGAGCATGGAATGTTCTTCCATTTGTTTGTGTCCTCTTTTATTTCATTGAGCAGTGGTTTGTAGTTCTCCTTGAAGAGGTCCTTCACATCCCTTGTAAGTTGGATTCCTAGGTGTTTTATTCTCTTTGTGGCAGTTGTGAATGGGAGTTCACTCATGATTTGGCTCTCTGTTGGTCTGTTACTGGTGTATAAGAATGCTTGTGATTTTTGCACATTGATTTTGTATCCTGAGACTTTGCTGAAGTTGCTTATCAGCTTGAGATTTTGGGCTGAGACGATGGAATTTTCTAAATATACAATCATGTCATCTGCAAACAGGGACAGTTTGACTTTCTCTTTTCCTAATTGAATACCCTTTATTTCTTTCTCTTGCCTGATTGCCCTGTCTGTGGCCCAGTTTTAATTGTGTTGTTTTCTTTTTTTTTTTTTTTTTTTGAGACAGAGTCTCACACTGTCACCCAGGCTGGAGTGCAGTGGCGCAATCTTGGCTCACTGCAGTGTCTGCCTCCCAGATTCAAGCGATTTTCCTGCCTCGGCCTCCTGAGAATCTGGGATTACAGGCGTCCGCCCCAATGCCTGGCTAATTTTTTTGTATTTTTAGTAGAGACGGAATTTCACCGTGTTGGCCAGGCTGGTTTTGAATGCCTGACCTCAAGTGATCTGCCTGCCTCAGCCTCCCAAAGCGTTGGGATTACAGGTATGACCCACTGTGCCCGGCCTGTGTTTTCTTTTTGAGACAGAGTCTCGCACTGTCACCCAGGTTGGAGTACAGTGGTGCAATCTCAGCTCACTGCAACCTTTGCCTCCCAGGTTTGAGTGATTTTCCTGCCTCAGCCTCCCAAGTAACCGGGATTACAGGCACCTGCTACTATGCCTGGCTAATTTTTGTAGTTTTAGTAGAGACGGGGTTTTGCCATGTTGGCCAGACCGGTCTGGAACTCCTGACCTCAAGTGATTGGCCTTCCTTAGCCTCCCAAAGTGTTAGGACTATAGTCGTGAGTCACCTCGCTCGGCCTGTTTTCTTAATGAGTTTTGAGAGTTCTTGATATATTCTAGGTACGAGACCTTTATTACATACACGATTTGCAGAGATTTTCTCCCCAGTCTATGCCTTACTTTTTCAGTCCCTTAATAGTATCTTTCAGGCTAGACACAGTGACTCACACCTGTAATCCCAGTGCTTTGGGAGGCCGAGGTGGGAAGACTACCTGAACCCAGGAGTTCGAGAACAGCCTACACAATATAGTGAGACCCCATCTCTACAAAAAATTTTTAAAATTTATGTTTGGTGGTGCATGCCCATAGTCCCAGCTACTCGGGAGGCTGAGATGGGAGGATTGCTTGAGTCCAGGAGGTCAAGGCTATGGTCAGGGCTGACCCAGGAGGTCAAGGTGAAGTGCTGGGATTACAGGTGTGAGTCCCCAGGCGTGGCCAGTGTTTGTATCTCGCTCTCTCTCTTTTTTTTTTTTTTTTTTTTTTTTTGAGATGAGTCTCTGCTCTGTCACCCAGGCTGGAGTGCAGTTGGTGCCATTTCAGCTCACTGCCAGCTCTGCCTCCTGGGTTCACGCCATTTTCCTGCCTCAGCCTTCTGAGTAGCTGGGACTACAGTTGTCCGCCACCATGTCTGGCTAATTTTTTTTTGTATTTTTAGTAGAGACGGGGTTTCACCGTAGCCAGGATGGTCTCGATCTCCTGACCTCGTGATCCTCCTGCCTCGGCCTCCCAATGTGCTAGGATTACAGGCGTGAGCCACCGCGACCAGCCCAGTGTTTGTGTCTCTTAAGAAGTCGGCCAGGCACGGTGGCTCACACCTATAATCCAAGCACAATGGGAGGCTGAGACAGTGGGTTGCTTGAGGTCAGGAGTTTGAGATCAGCCTGGTCAACATGGTGCAACCCATCTCTACTAAAAATACAAAGAAAAATAATAATAATAATTAGCTGGGTGTGGTGTGTGGTGGTGCACACCTATAATCCTAGCTACTCAGGAGGCTGAGGCATGAGAACTGGTTGAACCTGGGAGGTGGAGGTTGCAGTGAGCTGAGATCACACCACTGCACTCCAGCCTGGACGACAGAGTGAGACTCGTCTCCAAAAAAAAAAAAAAAGTCTTTGCCCAGCTCAGATCACAAAGGTTTTCTCTTATGTTTTCTCTTATGTTTTCTCCTAAAATTTTACAGTTGTAGCCTTTTACACTTAAGTCCGTGATCCATTTTTAATTACTTTTTGTGTACAGTTTGAAATTTAGGTTGAAGTACTTTTTTTGCCTATGGATGTCCAATTTTTCATCATTTATTGAAAAAACTGTCCTTCCTCCATTGAGTTGCCCTGTATGTATACCTTTATCAAAAATCAATTGAGTGTGTTGGTTTATTTCTAGAAGTCTTATGATCAGGTAGAGTGATTCCTCTCTTTTTCAAAACTGTTTTATATTCTAGTTCTTTTGCCATTCCACTAAATTTAGAAGGGGCTTGTCTATATCTACAAAAACATCTTACTGGGATTTGGGTAAGAATTGTGTTAAAACCCATAGATCAATTTGAGGAGAATTGACATCTTTACTGATTATCTTTTCATGTTAGTACATATAGATTTCTACATTCTTTTAAACTTATTTCTTAGCATGGATGGATGTATCATAATTTATTTTATATTGATAGGCATTTAAAGTATCTCTATGATGCTGGCTTGCAGACTGTTGTTCACTTTTTTTTTTTTTTTTTTTTTTTTGAGACTGAGTCTCTGTCACCCAGGTTGGAGTGCAGTGGCGTGATCTCGGCTCACTATAACCTCTGCCTCCCGGATTGAAGCAATTCTTGTGCCTCAGCCTCCCGAGTAACTGGGATTACAGGTGTGCACCACCATGCCTGGCTAATTTTTGTATTTTTAGTAGAGATGGGGTTTTCCCATGTTGCCCAGGCTGGTCCCGAACTCCTGACCTCAGGTGATCCACCTGCCTCAGCTTCCCAAAGTGCTGGGATTACAGGTGTGAGCCACTGTGCCCGGCCTAGTTGTTCACTATTTTTATATTTTATTGATGTGTGCTTGTATAAAATTTTTGTAGGAAATCTTGATATTTTGAAATTGTGTTCCAAAAGGCTGTATCTTTATAGTCAAAATAACAGTGAAGGAAAATATCTGTTTCCCTACAACCTCTTTAACGCTGGGAATATCAATACTTTAAAAATTATTCTTGTAAAATTAAAGTATATAACTTAAAATGTTATAAAAATTACATACATGTTCATTGAATAAATGAAACAGCATAGAATTTTATAAAGTGAAAAGGAAAAATCTTGTTCTTCCCTTCCTACCATCCCATTAGTAGCCAGTATTAGATTTGGTGTGAAGTATCATAAATTTTACTCTATAGGAAAAGGTGTTTTGAGGTGTTTATTTTTGTAGTTGTAGAGATATGAGATACGAGGATATGTTTTTAGCCAAAGCTATCTGTTTATTTATCTATATATTTTTAAGTTGCTAAATGGAATGGTGTTTCATTTTTGAGGAAAAAAACATTTTCAGGGTCTTTGGGCTTTTCATCAAATAGACCCTTGGCCAGTGAGATTTATTACCCCAGTTCCTTCTGGATGGTTTCTACCTTCTTGAATTTCTAGTCTAGATTCTGAGTGAGATTATTGAGAGACTGAACCTCTTTGGAAACTAAACATCCTAATTTACTTTTGATCCTCATTCTACATAAGGTAAGGAGCCTAGCTATATTGTGAAAGATTAGATTCACTTCTCTTTAATTTTCACTTGCTTTGGATCTAGTTTGAAGATAAATATCTAAGAATTGCAGAGTCAGAGCTCATCTCTTTGTGATCTGGACTATGCATAGTTGTATTTAGTAATTCTGATTTCTTTAGGAATTTAATATGCAGATTCTTTTTTTTATATCTGGCACTGATTTTTTTAAAAAAGCTTTGTACTTCTACTGAACTTTTATTTTTTAATTTTAATAGTTCACATTGGAACAAACGCATATCCTCACACCATCCACTGTCAAGATGATAATTTATGCTGTTTTGACAGAGTACTCATTTTCTTAGGGAGGGATTATTTTTAGTATTTGTGGAAGAGTTCTCAAGGGAAATGTGAGCCTAGGAGTGATCACAAATCCCCTCTTCTTGGGGCCCAGGGATGCTTACCAACTTGACTGGTGTTTTTCTCTGAATGTTTTCAGAAAGTTAGCAGCAATAGACAGAGCATGGTGGCTCACGCCTGTAATCCCAGCACTTTGGGAGGCCGAGGCAGGTAGATGACTGGACGTCAGGAGTTCGAGACCAGCCTGGCCAACATGGTGAAACTCTGTCTCTGCTAAAAAATAAAAAATTTGATGGGCGTAGTGGTGCACACCTATAATCCCAGCTACTTGGGGAGGCTGAGGCAGGAGAAATACTTGAACCCGGGAGACGGAGGTTGCAACAAGCAGAGATCGCGCCACTGTACTCCAGCCTGGGTGACAGAGCGAGACACTGTGTCAAGAAAAAAAAAATAGCAATAATGCTTGCTTTCCCCCTCTTACTAGAACCATGAAGCTTGTGACTTGGGTTTCTTCTCACATCACCATACAGAAGGAAATTAACTTAGAAACCAGAAAAAGAATTTTCTTGGTGGAGTATCAGCTTTCCAAAGTTGTCATTGGCATTATCTCTATTTAAGGACATTAGAATTTGAATTGTATGTGATTCTGTAGACTCTACCACTCCTTATTTGGTATGAGGCAAAGTATAAATAAATAACGTTTCTCCAACGTGACATGTAGAGTTGCTTCAGCCATGATTTAACAAGGAGAGAGAGAAAAAAAATATACTCAGGAAAAACATTCCTTTTCATGAGTGGGTAGCTTATTCTGTTGAGTACAGTGACAAGTCACAGATCATCTTTCATTCATTTTGGTGTCATTCTAGAAATTCTTTATAACTTAATTCTAGTTTTCTGTGTAGTAACCCTGTAGGGACTAGGAATTGGAGTTCAGTTCTGTTTAACCTTCTTCCCAGCCCCCCCACAGTAGCTTCAGCACCTTTACTATTCCTGTAGAGGCTCTGTTGTCTTTGTCTCTTTACTTGGATTCCTCATTTCTTCCTAAGCTACAAAACCTATAGCTGATCATCCTACTTTTAGTAAGTTCCTGATTGCTCCAAAATGTAGAACGATATTTTTAGACTTACGGAGATGGTTATGGATCCCTTTGAAAATCCGATAAAAAACTAAAGCTGTTCTGCTCTCAAAGATGAGTATTACATACAGAATTTTGTTTATAGTTCTAAGGATTCGTAGCGCTCTCTCTCTCCTAAGAACTCCTGGTATAGGTAGGGATAAGAAAACATCACAGTGGATATTTTTATCCACTATGTTAACAGTGGTTTGCCAGTTCCACCACCATGTTTCATTAGAAAGACTTAAATGCTCCTTTGCATATAATAGTGTAATAGAGTCTAATAGCTGAAGCTCTTGTAACTATTGAGAACATGGACTGTCTGAAACTGACACAAACACATAAGTGTATCAGCTGTGCAAGTAAGTGTGGGTTTTTTTTAATATTCTGGAGGTATTAGTGGATATTTCTTTTCTTTTTTCTTTTCTTTGCTTTTTTTTTTTTTTTTGAGATGGAGTTTCACCCTTGTTGCCCAGGCTGGAGTACAATGGCATGATCTTGGCTCACCGCAACCTCCGCCTCCTGGGTTCAAGTGATTCTCCTGCCTCAGCCTCCCGAGTAGCTGGGATTACAGGCTTGCGCCACCATGCCTGGTTAATTTTGTATTTTTATTAGAGATGGGGTTTCTCCATGTTGGTCAGGCTAGTCTCAAACTCCTGATCTCAGGTGATCTGCCTACCTCGGCCTCCCAAAGTGCTGGGATTACAGGCATGAGCCACTGCGCCCAGCCATTAGTGGGTATTTCTTAGAGTGATGTGTTGCAAAGAAAATGGGTAGGGAAGAGGTCCCATTTTCAAAATGGATTAAAGTAAGAGAGAAACTTCACAAATGTATAAAACTAATTTTTCCTTGTATTATAAAGTGAGAGAATTGAGATATTGAGAGGTTAGTTCATGTTTAAGTTTCGAAACTAAAGTAGAATAAAGGTTGAATTCCTAATTTGTAGGCTGGGGTTTTAGCCATGAGGCAGGTCCCTATAGGTAGAAGAGCCTATACTGTAAGGAACTACCGTTGTACAGGCTTGGTGAAGGAGGCCTGTAACCTGTATGCAGCCTTTCTATTTTCTCCAGCAACATTTCTGTTTTCTTTTTTTGTTTTTTTTTGAGACAGAGTCTCGCTTTGTCACTCAGGCTGGAGTGCAGTGGCACGATCATGGCTCACTGCAGCCTCAACCTCCTGAGCTCAACTGATCCTCTCACCTCAGCCTCCTGAGCAGCTGGGACTACAGGTGCACACCACAATGCCCAGCTAATTTTTGTGTTATTTGTATAGATGGGGTTTCGCCGTATTGCCCAGGCTGGTGTTGAACTCCTGAGCTCAAGTGATCATCCTGCCCAGCCTCCCAAAGTGTTGGGATTACAGGCATGAGCCACCACACCCGGCTCTAAATATCTTGACAATTGACTTTTCTTCCTTGTTTGTGTTTGGCACAGGCAGTTTCTGTGAGGATACAACTTTATTTTTCATGTTTTAAAGAATAAATGACCTATACTTGTAAGAAGTTTTACCTGGAAGATACTTTTTTTTTTTTTTGAGGCGGAGTCTTGCTCTGTCGCCCAGGCTGGAGTACAGTAGTGCAATCTTGGCTCACTGCAGCCTCCACCTCCCGGGTTCAAGAGATTCTTGTGCTTCATCCTCCCGAGTAGCTGGGACTACAGGCATGTGCCACCATGCCCAGCTAAGTTTTATATTTTCAGTAGAGATGGAGTTTCATCAAGTTGCCCAGGCTGGTCTCGAACTCCTGACCTCAAATGATCTTCCCGCCTCAGCCTCCCAGAGTGCTGAGATTACAGTTGTGAGCCACAGCGCCTGGCCAAGACTTTTTTATTTATGTAATAGCTTGTAATAGTCATAGTAGATATGACCTGAAAGCTTCAGAGCTTCACATACACATGCGGTATCTATTTTTTGTTGACAGATGATAGTTGTACATATTTATGGAGTACATGTGATATTTTGATACATGTATACGATGTGTAGTAATCAAATCAGGGTAATTGGGATATACAACACCTCAAACATTTATCTTTTTTTTTTGTATTAGAAACATTACAATTCTTCTAGCTATTTTGAAATATAAATTATTAACTATGATTTCCTTACTGTACTATTGAATACTAGAATTTATTCCTCCTGTCTCATCCCCCACATCTCTTCCCTTCCCAGCTTCTGGTAACCACCATTCTACTCTCTACTTCCATGACATCCACGTTTTTAGCTCTCACATATGAATGAGAACACGTAATATTTGTTTCACTGTGCGTGGCTTATTTTGCTTAACATGATGATCTCTGTTTCCAACCATACTGGTTGGATTTCATTCTCTCTTATGGCTGAATAATATTCCATCATGTATATATAACACTTTTTTTTTTTGAAATGGAATCTTGCTCTCATCGTCCAGGCTGGAATGCAGTGGCACAGTCTCAGCTCACTGCAACCTCTGCCTCCCGGGTTCAAGCGATTCTTCTGCCTCAGCCTCCCGGGTAGCTGGGATTATAGGCGCCCACCTCCACGCCTGGCTAATTTTTTTTGTATTTTTAGTAGAGATAGGATTTCACCATGTTAGCCAAGCTGGTCTCAAACTCCTGGCCTCAGGTGATCCGCCTGCCTCGGCTTCCCATAGTGCTGGGATTATAGGCGTGAGCCACCGTGCCTGGCCAGCACATGTTCTTTATCCATGTATTTATTGATGGACACCTAGGTTGATTCCATATTTGGCTCTTGTGAATAGTGCTGCAGTAAACATGCAGGTGCAGATATTTTTTCATTATGCTGGTTTCCCTTCTTTTGGATATATACCCAGCAGTGGTAGTGCTGGATCATCCTGTGATAATCCAATTTTTAGTTTTTCGAGTAACCTCCATACTGTTTTCCATAATGGCTGCGTACTAGTATACCAACAGTGTGCAAGCGTTCCCCTTTCTCCACATTTTCATCTTTGTAGTTTAGGTCTTAACATTTGTCTTTAATCCATTTTGAGTTGATTTCTGTGTATGATGAAAGATGGAGATCTAGTTTTATTCTTCTACACGTGGATAACCAGTTTTCCCAGCATCATTTATTAAAGAGACTGCCCTTTCCCCAAATGTGTGTTCTTGTTGCCTTTGTTGAAAATTATTATTTGGCTGTGTTTGGATTTGTATCTGTGTTTTCTATTCTGTGCCATTGGTCTGTGTGTCTGTTTTATGTCAGTACCATGCTGTTTTGGTTCCTATAGCTTTGTAGTATAATTTGAAGTCCACATGGGGTGTGTGTGTGTACATATATATATATATATATATATATATATATATATATATATTTTTTTTTTTTTTTTTTTTTTTTTTTTTTTTTAGGCCGTCTCACTCTGTCGCCTAGGCCGGAGTGCAGTGGCATGATCTTGCCTCACTGCAACCTCTGCCTCCCGGGTTCAAGTAATTCTCATGCCTCAGTCGCCCAAGTAGCTGGGATTACAGGCATGTACCACCATGCCCAGCTAATTTTTGTATTATTAGTAGAGACAGGATTTTGCCATGCTGGCCAGGCTGGTCTCAAACTCCTGGCCTCAAGTAATCTCCCCACCTCGGCCTCCCAAAGTGCTGAGATTACAGACTTGAGCCACCATGCCTGGCCTGTGGTATATTTTTTATCCTTTATATCCTGATAAAACAGTAGGTTTAATTTAGGGATCACCTCTTATGAAGGCTTTCTTAATTCCTCTTCCCCTCTTACCTCCAGGAATCAGCCACTTCCTTCTTTGTGCCACTGTTTTTCCATTGCGTTGTGTTGCCCTATTTGTTTACAGTCTATCTCACTGTACTAGACTATAAACTTCTTGAGGATATGACCTATATCTCACTCATTTCTATCATCTCCAATGCCTGGCACACAAGAAGTATTAAGAAAATGTCTTATGAATAAATAAGTGAATGATCAGTATATTAAAAGAACATTTTGAGCACTTAAGGCAGGGATTGAAAACTCAAATGCCTTCAGGGTCTAGGCATAAGATAAGCAGACCTGGGAGGGACTATGATAACTTGGAGAACACATGCTTTATCTAAAACGAACAGCTGCTACTCAGCCCCAGCCCATTGGTGCCTTGCAGGAATGCTGACCCTGTCTTGGCCACATCTTTACATTTTCTAAAAGAAGCCAGACAATTTAGGTTTTTATGTGAAATCTCCCACTGTTAAATGTTATCAACTAAGTTTTTTTCAAAAAGCTTTTTATTGAAATATAACTTAGATACAGAAAAGTGTTTTATGTATTGTGGGTGTATAGCTCAATCCAATTTTACAAACTGAACTAATTTTTTATGTGAGCCAAACAAAGCTATAAGCCACCAGTTTGCAACTTGTAACTAAGGCCATATGGGGACCCATATAGTTAAGAATCATCTTGTAGGTAAAAGTGTCTTAAGGAGACACATCAGCAAGATGCAATGTATGGACCTTTTTTGGGTTATGATTCAAAGAAATAAATGTAAAAGAGTGTTTATAAAGTAATTTGGGAAATTTGAATCTTGGCTGGCTATTTGATAATATTAAAGAATTATTGTTAATTATTTTAGATGTGACATAGTTGGTTTATTTTTAGAGCAACTTTAGTTCATGGCAAAATTGAGCAGAAGTTACAGAGAGTTCCCATATACTCCCTGCCCTCACATACATACAGCCTACCCAGTTATCAACATCTTGCACCACGCTGGGCATTGTGGTTCACGCCTGTAATCCCAGCACTTTGGGAGGCCAGGAGTTCAAGACCAGCCTGTGCAACATAATGAGACCCCCCCATCTCTACAAACAAAGAAAAATGGGCGTGGTGGCGCATGCTTGCACCCAGGAGTTCAAGGCTGCAGTGAGCCGTGATCATATCGCTGCATTCCAGCCTGGGTGACGGAGCGAAACTCTGTCTCAAAACAAAAACAACATCCTGCACCAGAGTGTTATATTAATTGTGTTAGTTGATGAACCTACATTGACATATCATTATCACCCGCAAGTCCATGGTTCATTCTTGGTGGTGGTATACGTTGTATGGGTTTTGAGAAATGTATAATGACATGTATCCACCATTATACCAATAATTGTTTATTAAAAGCAGCCTTATGCTGGGCACAGTGGCTCATGCCTATAATCCCAGCACTTTGGGAGGCTGAGGGGGGTGGATCACTTAAGGCCAGGAGTTCAAGAGCAGCCTGGCCAACATGGTGAAACCTAGCAACACATACTGAAAAATTTTTAAAGGAAAATTGTTACGATGCTGGAATTTGCTTCAAAACAATTTGAGAAGAGTCTGAAAATTGAAGTAAATGAAACAAGATTGGCTGTGTGTTAATCATTGAAGCTGGCTAGTGAGTACATGGGAGTTCATTATGTTAGTGTTGTTTTGCATATGTTTGAAATTTTCTGCCTCTGAAAGTAGAACAAGAGTCCAAGTTAAAGCTGAGGAATGATTTTTCTAGGTCTAGGATAATGGGACACACTGCTGATGACAGAATGTAAAATTCTGGAACAAGTCTGCAAAGATAATGGCACTTTCTTATTTTATTTATAGGACCTGAGAGTCAGTATACTAAGACCGCCCAGGAGATTGTGAACGTCTGTTACCAGACATTGACTGAGGTAGGTGGTAAAGATGGAGGTCCCAAGCCTGGGCAACATAGGGAGACCCCATCTCTACAAAAAATATTTAAAAATTAGTGGGGTGTGGTGGTAAACGCATGTGGTCCCAGCTACTCATCTGAGGTAGGAGAATCATTTGAGCCCGGGAGGTCAAGGCTGCAGTGAGTCATGATCATATCTCTGCATTCCAGCCTGGGCAACAGCAAGACTCTGTCTCAAAAAATAAAAGAGGTCCCCTTGGGATCTAGCTTTTTGAAATCCTGTTCCCTTGAATGAGGAGCCTTCCCTGATTATCCTATTTTAAAATGTAGTATTCCCTGCCCCCCAACTCCACATCCCCTATTTCCTTCCCTGCTTGATTTATTTTTGTTATCTGTGTCCTGCCACTAGAACATAAGCTTCATGAAGATAGATATTTTTCTCTTTTGTGTACTTTTGTATCCCCAGTAATTAAAATACATGTTGAATGAATTTGTTTCCTTTATTTCTCAGTATGATGAGCATTTGACTCAACTTGAGAAGGATATCTGTACAGCTAAAGAAGCAGCTTTGGAGGAAGCAGAATTAGAAAGCCTGGACCCAATGACCCCAGGGCCCTACACACCTCAGGTGAGTCTGAGGACTAAGTACTTCCTTGTATAGTTTTCTTATTGGTTTGGGAAATTGGGAGCGTGTTAACAAATCCGTTTACTGAGATACCATTCTTCTCTGTCCTTCCTCTTCATATGCCTTTCGTGTGCTTTCTTGTCTTCTCAAAGGCTAAGGTGAGTGAGGGCCATGGGTCTTGGTGGCCTTGAATCCAGACGAGGCAGCTGTGGGATGAATGAGTGGGGTGGGGCCTTAGTTGTTTAGGCAGTGTTTGGGAATACCAAATTCCTGACCCAGCCATCCTCTGGGTCTCGGGAATTTTCTTGTCCATGAATTTTGGGACTCTAGAACATCCCTGGAGTGTAGACTTCTCGGTTACAGACATGGGCCATATTGTTCCTGTGCCTTACAGACACTTGATTACTCATTCCCTCAGAGGTATCTCAGTGTAGCTCAGAAGTCACTCATTTTCCTGGATTGACTCCTAGTAAATGAAGAAAGGTAGTACTAATAATGTTCTTAAATGTTTGTGTCAAAAGAATTAGAGAGAAAGATAATTAAGAAATTTTTAGTCTTCCTGGTCTAACTGGATCCTTGAAATACAGTAAGAGTGTATTTCCTCTCTACTGTACTCTTAGAGGGTTGGCATATTTGAAGAATAGGACTTAACAAAACATCACTGGTGCTTGGTTTCTGTATTGGAGGCACTATGGTAGGGCGGAAAGTACATAAGATTTGACATAAAACAGGCCTGGGTTTGAGTCTTAGTTCTCCTGTTGTCTAGCTTTGTAATCTTGGAAAGTTAACCTCTCTCACTTAGTTTCCTTTTCTCTGAAATCTTTTCAAGATTGTTGTAAACATTAAATGAATTAATTTAATTTGCCTGATACATCTTTATCTGTTCTCTGAGACCCTTTCAAATTTAATCAAGTATTTTAATGCAGAACTCTGCCAATTCCCACAGGAAATTTTTTCTTTTCATTCTATCCAGGTTTCCCTCTGAACTGATAATGCAACTTATGTGACCTCTGTTGGATTATTGCTATCTCTGTGTCTCGTTCATGCACTATCCCTATCTATCTTTTACTCTCTCTTTCATCTCACAACCTAGGTTACTGAGGGGCCAGGTATAAAAGAACCCTCAGATACTCCTTCAAGGTCCAGAACAAGGAAAGGCTCTTGGAGTGTGTGGGCAGATTGGGTCAAGGGTTCTTGGGTGAGTGATGTTGCCCCAGGAAGGCCCTATTTGCTAATAGGCCCACAGCTTCCACAAGGTACTTTCTGGTAAGTTAAAGCCTGGGTGTTAGCCATCATTCCCCAGGAGAGTCTAGCCATTGAATGACACATGGTTTGCTCATTTCTAGGACAGTCTAAGCCTAGTCCTTTGGTGAGTCAAAGCCTTGGACCCCAAAGTCACCTTCCTTTCTTCGCTACGTCTCCCAGGCTACTTCAAATGGCTAAGGAAAACCTGTCAACTATTCTCTCTCTTGAACATTAGCTGTTGTTTAGTGCAGTTAGAGGGTTTCCTATGAAGAGTAGGATTAGATAGTACTGCTTCATTATTCCAGTTCACCTTGTCATCATTCCCTTCACTCAAACAGTTTAAGATAGTAACCAACTCATTATCTCTTAACCTGAGGAAGGTGTACATGAGTGACTGTCCTTACACATTACTACTCTCAAACTCAAATGTTATTAGAGTATGTTTGCAAAAGTGTAACCTGCCTTAATACAATTTTGGTTGTAAGAAGCATGACAGTAATCATACTTTTCAACTTCTAAATGGTGGTGGTCAATAATGTATTTTCTTTTTTTTTTTTTTTTTGAGACGGAGTTTCGTTCTTGTCACCCAGGCTGGAGTGCAATGGTGCAATCTTGGCTCACTGCAACCTCCACCTCCCGGGTTCAAGCGATTCTCCTGCCTCAGCCTCCCGATTAACTGGTTTTACAGGCATGGGCCACCATTCCTGGCTAATTTTGTATTTTTGGTAGAGACAGGGTTTCTCTATGTTGGTCAGGCTGGTCTTGAACTCCCGACCTCAGGCCCGTCTTGGCCTCCCAAAGTGCTGGGATTACAGGCGTGAGCCACGCGCCCAGCCCAATGATGTATTTTCACTCAACTATTTCCACCTAACTTGCATTGCATCATCTGTTCAGCTTAACACTTTATCTAAAACTGTTGACTTTGCAGTTTTCTACACTGTACTGTAGGGTTTTGCAGAAATTTCATCCCCTTATTTTTCCCTCCTTCTGTTCCACACTGATTTACCTGCTCTGTAATGCTTTGAATTTTGTTTTGCCTCTATTTCACCAAAACCCTCTTCAGAATCAGTCTTGTTTCCTTTTTTCAAAAAACACAATGTAACACATATATGGGTTTTCTGTTGATAAAAGTAACATGTTCGTTAGAGAAAATTGAAAAATTAAAACAAGAAATAAGTTACCTGTAATCACTTCCACCACTCAGAAGCAACATCAACCAGTGTGAATATTTTTATTTTTCATATCTGTGGTGTATGTATTTGTGTTTATATACACACTTTTAAAATGAAATTGATTGATACGGTTTTGTGTCTTACTCTTTTCACTTTATATTGTGAGCACTTTATCTAGTCCTTCTTGCCCTCCTGTCACTGAATAGTCTATTTGCTAAATCCCTGTTCTTTCCAGGGAAGAAAACAGGGAAGGGATCTATAATTTATTGAGTATTGGATAAGGAACTTACACATCTCTTAATTCTCACAACAACCCTGTGAGGTAGACATTATCATCCATGTTTTATACTTGAGTTAATCAAGGCTTAGAGATGTTACGTAATTTGTTACTCACTAGCAAGTGTTGGAGCCAGGACTCAAACCCAGGACATTTTACTCCAAAGCCTGTGATTTTTCACCATGCCATTTTGCTTCGTGGCATCCTCTGATGGGCTCATAAACTATCAAAGCATTCTATGCTCTTGTTGGAATTGAAATTCCTTTATCCCATTTTCTCTTAGATGTCTCCAGATCAAGCAATCAAAATAGCACTGATACTAAGCCTTGGGCCTAAAAACCAAAAGACAAGGCTTAGAAAAAACTAAGTTATTGACCAGAAAGGCTGTTAGGGCATAAAACTGTCCCATAGCTTTGGTGCATTTCTGCTTCAGGCTTCTGATTACATGCATCAGGCACCTGTCTACTAGAATAGGCAACATTTGTAAGAGTCCCAAAAACTTGTCTGTAAAGCTGTGTCATACTGTTTCTCTTTAACTGAATTGCTCTGCATGATCTTTTTCTCCAGTAAATGCTTTAAAGGGGAGTTATCTGTATTTATTTTCCCTTTCCTAGATAGAAGCTAAGTTGTATGTTTTGTGCCACAGCCTCCTGATTTGTATGATACCAACACATCCCTCAGTATGTCTCGAGATGCCTCTGTATTTCAAGATGAGAGCAATATGTCTGTCTTGGATATTCCCACTGCCACTCCAGAAAAGCAAGTAACACAGGTAGGATGTTGTTTTTCTTTTTATAAGATTGGTATTATGCCTGCAGGTGGGGCTAGGGGAATGGTGATGGTGATATGTGACATATGTCAAGAATGACTGGGCCCTTTGGCCCTGGGAATGAAAGCTTACAAATGGGATTTCAAGTTGGGATGGCGTCAGGTCGTGTGACCGGAGTTATCTTCTGTCTGTCCCCATGGGCAGAGTCAGGCACAGCAGAACTTCAGGGAAGGCACAAGTATGAAAAAAGGGTATGAAGCATCAGAGTAGCCTGACAGGTGACTAGAACGGCCAACTGCACTCAGACAGTTCAGAATAATTGGCCTACTTTATGTGTATTATAATTTAAATTAAAATTATTTATAAAATTAAATTTTAAAAATTGGCCTTTTCTAGAGGTATCAGAAGATACAGTCTGAAGCCAGAAATTCTACAGCTATTCTCAGTCAGGGTTCCACTGGAAAGTGTAAAAACCCAGGAAGGTTTTTCTATCCCAAAGAGTTCAACACAAGCTATAAGGAAAAGTTTGGGTTAGAAAGAAAGAGTCTCTTTGTAATGATACAGTAAGAGTAGACTAAGGGCCTTTCCTGTTCTTTGGGTTTTTTACTCTGGCTATGATTTCCAAAGAATGGGGGAAAATGCGCATGCCTTGAGCGGTCTAAACAGCCCCCACTAGCAGTGGGGTTGGCTGGGATATCAGGGAGGAGCATTCATCCTGGGTGAGAGCCCTTGGTTAACTCCTCCTACAGGCACGTCCCTCAATGATGTGCTATTTGTGTTCCTTACTCAGATGCGCCAGGGCCGAGGTAGGCTGGGCGAGGAAGACTCTGATGTAGATATTGAAGGGTATGATGATGAGGAGGAGGATGGGAAACCTAAGACTCCAGCCCCAGTGAGTATGCTTACAGAAAGCTTATGGTTATGTTATACCCTTATATGATAGGAGCCCCATCAGTACAGGGCAGGCCAAATCCTAAGGTGATATCAGGGGGTCTCCTTAGTGAGCCCCAATCCGAATTTAATCCTTGGGACCAACTAAACAATCTATCCACCAAAAATACTTAACTTCTTGTGAGGCAGCAAGTGGAGGGATGGGCAGGGTGGGGAGGGGGGTTGTGTCTGGTGGTGGCTTCTGGTCTCTTACGTGGTCAGTTGATAGGACTTTGACCCCCAACTGGTCTCATTCAGGAAGGTGAAGATGGAGATGGTGATCTTGCAGATGAAGAGGAAGGAACTGTACAACAGCCTCAAGCCAGTGTCCTGTATGAGGATTTGCTTATGTCTGAAGGAGAAGATGATGAGGAAGATGCTGGGAGTGATGAAGAAGGAGACAATCCATTCTCTGGTAGGCCTCGACCATTGCTTCTATTCCTTTATAACTCACTATAGCACCCTCAGGACTGGACTGGATAGGCGCTCTTGGCCACATATGCTTTTATTGGAAGCTGCCTCTCTTATTGAATTCCTATTAATAGAACTGAGAGTACTGAGCACTCACACATAGGATGATCATATTCATTAGCAGGAGGTACAAAATACGACAGTGGAAAAGACAGTGTCTAAGTAAGAGCTTTGATTTGGATACTTGTCAAAGGCTGGGCACAGTGGCTCATGCCTGTAATCCCAGCACTTTGGGAAGCCAAGGTAGGAGGAATACTTGAGACCAGGAGTTTGAGACCAGCCTAGGCAACATAGCAATACCCTATCTCTACAAGAAGTAAATAAATAAAAATTAGCTGGGTGTGGTGGCAAGTGCCTGTAGTCCCAGTTACTCAGGAGGCTGAGGCAGGAGGGTCGCTTGAGTGCAGGTCTTTAAGGCTGCAGTGAGCCATGATCATACCATTGCACTACAGCCTAGGCAACATAGTGAGACTGTCTCCAAAGAAAAAGAAAAAAAGATGAGAACAGAATAATAAAGTGTTATATGTGGCAACAGGGAAGGAAAATTAAGAAAAATCCTGTTTGGGGGACTAATGTTTTGTGGATTAATGGCAATGGCCAAGGAAAAGTATGGGAGTAGATGGTAGAAAAAACACAGATAGGTTGGCATGAGATGGAAAAGGAACTTGTTATTTGGATTCAGATTCTAAACTACAAACCTTGCTACTACTGTTGACCCTAGGCAGTTATAAGAAAGGCATCTGAGGAGAGGAGTATAGGCAAGATGCCTGTGTAGATGTGTGAGTGTTACTAGTTTGGGAAGATCAAGCCAAAGATCAAGTTAAATCTGTCAGGCTTAACTCTTGATGAACCAGAATCTGTCTCTTTTTACAGCTATCCAGCTGAGTGAAAGTGGAAGTGACTCTGATGTGGGATCTGGTGGAATAAGACCCAAACAACCCCGCATGCTTCAGGAGAACACAAGGATGGACATGGAAAATGAAGAAAGCATGATGTCCTATGAGGGAGACGGTGGGGAGGCTTCCCATGGTTTGGAGGATAGCAACATCAGGTAATCGGCAGCAACATGCTACAGGGCTGTGGCATCAGTGCCTAGCTATGATGTCGAGGGGCCCAGCATCAGATTACTTTTCATCCATCAAACATTTCCTGGGCACCTACTAGGGCCATGCACTGTGCTAGGTCCTGGGGATACACAGAGGAGCAAAACATACCCTGCCCTTGAGGAGCTCACAGCCTAGTGGAAGAGACTGACACAAACAAATCATTATAAATACAATGTGATAAGTGCTATAGCATAAGTAAGACAAAGTGCCAAGGCACCACTGAGAAGGGAGTGTCTCACTCTGCTTGGAGTTACCAGGGAAAGTTTCACAGACAAGGGAACATTTGAATTGGGCCTTAAAAGATTAATAGGAGTTTAGTAAGTAGGTAGTATGGCAGGGGGTGGGGAGATCTTTATAGGTGGAACAGTGTGTTCCAGAGCAAATGGAATTTGTTGGGGAGTTGAGGCTCCAGAAGTGTAGCAAGGGGAATTATATTGTGAAGGACTTTACAAGGCATGCTAAGACATTTGGACCTTAACCTGTGGGTAATAGGAGTCATCAGTTTAAGGAAAAGGAAGTGACATCAAATTTGTATAACTTAGGACAATGTGGGACAGATGATGATATCAACAGGGACTTGTCAGGAGTGGGGAAAATAAAGGGACATGAAGAGGTAAGGAGGTTAGATGAATAATGAATGGAGATGTCTCTGGTAAAGAGGAAGAATACGTGTTAGATGGGGCAGGAGAGGAGGAAAAAATGGATTTGGATTTGGCTTTGGACATGTTGGATTTAATGTACCTATGATACATCTAACCAGCAAGCAGCTAATATGCAAATAACATTGTAAATAAATTTTTTTATTTCAGCAAATATTTATCATAAGTACAAAAACAAACTAAGATATGGTCCCTTCCTTCAAGGAGATGAGTCTAGTAGGAAACCTAAAACGGGCAATCATAGTGTAATATGAAAAGTGCTATGCTAGGCAACCGCAGGGTTCTTCTAGAACTTGGGTAGAGGTGGGGAGGGAGGAGAGCTGGCTAGAGAAGGAAATTGAGCCAAATATGAATAGGAATTAGCTAAACGAATGAGAAAGCAATGGGCATTCCAGAGACTAGGAAGAGCCTATATGAAGACACAGGCATGAAACACTTTTAGAGACCACACGTAGCTCAGTGTGACTGAAGATTTTTTCATTGATCCATGTAAGATCTATAATTCATGTGATAGAAATGATTTAAAGAGGTAGGTAAATACCAAATCATGAAGGGCCTGAAAGTTCTGGGCAGTCATTGAATGAGAATAGTATGACCAGATTTACATTTTAGAAAGATTGTCCTGTGCCCCAAAAGAAAAATGGGCAAAGGCATGAACTAATTTAGAAAAGAAATGTAAATGACCAATATATCATATGAAAAAATAACTTCCAGCCGGGCGCAGTGGCTCATGCCTATAATCCCAGCACTTTGGGAGGCCGAGGCAGGCGGATCACAAGGTCAAGAGATCGAGACCATCCTGGCCAACGTGATGAAACCCTCTCTCTACTAAAAATACAAAAATTAGCTGAACCTGGTCACACCTGTAGTCCCAGCTACTGGGGAGGCTGAGGCAGGAGAATCACTTGAACCCAGGAGGCAGAGGTTGCAGTGAGCCGAGATCGTGCCACTGTACTCCAGCCTGGTGACAGAGCGAGACTCAGTCTCAAAATAATAATAATAATAACTCCCCTAATAAAGAAATGCAGTAAAACCATGAAGTGCAATTTTTTACCTATCATATTGGTGATTAAAATGAATGATAATGCCTAGTGTTTGGAAAGATTATGAGGAAAAAGACATTCTCAAACTACTGGTGGTAATGTTGATTGATAAAAATGGGGTGGTTTGGAGAGAGGCTTAGCAATTTATCATCATAAATAAAAACATTTAAAAATGTGCATCCCCTTTGGCCCAAAAAATCCACATCTAGGAAATTATTTTGTGGGAATAATTAACACACCATCAAGATGTTTGTGTAAGGATGTTTTATGACAGCATTGTTCCTAATAGTGGAATAATTGGAGACAGCTTCAATGTCCTAGTGAGAGACTGTTAAGTCATGTTACAGCCATATGGCAGAATACCATGTAGCTATTAAAATTATGCTATAGACGTATGTTTATTGACACGGGAAGATGTTCGTTATAATCATTGGTGAAGAAGGCAGATTCCTGGAGAGTATGTAGAGTATCGCAATTTTGTAAATTAAACAAAAATGTTTAAGCATCTAAAGTGCACAGAAAATTTTGGTAATATACCAAAAGATTATCTCGGATGATGGAGTTATTGATGATTTTAAAAAATTTTTTTCTGGTGTATGTTCTAATTTTTTTAACCAGTGAACGTGCATTACTTGTGTGATTTTTTTTTTTTCAAGTAAAATTAAGAATAAACAAACAAACAAAAAAATAAAGAGCACTCTGGCAGAAGTGTGAAGAAGTAATTGGAGGAGAGCAAGACTGGAGACATGACGACTTACTTCAGTAGTGCAGGCCAGAGATAACAAAGGACTAAGCCAAGGCAGGCAGAGTAGGGATGGAAAGGAGGGGATAGAGACAAGATATATTGAAGAGAGAATCTTCAGGACTATTGACTAATTGGATACTGTAAGTGGTAGATGAAACCATGAGGCTGTCAGAGCATTTATGGTCATGTAAGATGGCAGTGTGTTGTTCAGGTGTAAGGGAGTTTCTTCCATTCAGGTTCTTGTGTATATGAAGTTGGCAAGTTGATGTTTTTGAACAGGATCATTTTTCTCTCAGGGGCATATAGAATAGTTCAGAACCAGTCACTTTAGTGTCCAGGGGAGGTGAGATGGGCTTATCCTTTGGTGGCACTGAGAATGGGAATGGTCAGCTAGAGGATGGTGTCCGAGCTTGAGAGATGACATGTTTCTCTTCTCAGTTATGGGAGCTATGAGGAGCCTGATCCCAAGTCGAACACCCAAGACACAAGCTTCAGCAGCATCGGTGGGTATGAGGTATCAGAGGAGGAAGAAGATGAGGAGGAGGAAGAGCAGCGCTCTGGGCCGAGCGTACTAAGCCAGGTCCACCTGTCAGAGGACGAGGAGGACAGTGAGGATTTCCACTCCATTGCTGGGGACAGTGACTTGGACTCTGATGAATGAGGCTTCCTTTGGGCCTCCTTGGTCAGCCTTCCCTGTTCTCCAGCCTAGGTGGTTCACCTTTCCCCAATTTGTTCATATTTGTACAGTATCTGATCCTGAAATCATGAAATTAACTAACACCTTAGCCTTTTTAAAAGTAGTAAGTAAATGATAGTAAATCACCTCTCCTAATCTTCCTGGGGCAGTGTCACCCTTTGATTTAAAACAAAGCAACCCCCTTTCCCCTACCACTACCAAAAAGAGCAAGCTCATTTTCCCGTGTCCTCCTTTAACTCCATGTATTGCTTTTGGTATAATTTTTCCCCGGGGAAGGAGGGGAAATTATGAAAGAACTAGTAACTTTATGTCCTCTTGATGTATTAGGAAATTTCCGGCCGGGCGTGGTGGCTCACACCTGTAATCTCAGCAATCTGGGAGGCCGAGGCAGGCGGATCACCTGAGGTCAGAAGTTCGAGACCAGCTTGGCCAACATGGCGAAACCTCATCTCTACTAAAAATACAAAAATTAGCCAGGCGTGGTGGCAGGCACCTGTAATCCCAGCTACTTGGGAGGCTGAGGCAGGAGAATCGCTTGAACCCGGGAGGCAGAGTTTGCAGTGAGTGGAGATCCCACCACTGCACTCCAGCCTGGGCGAAAGAGTGAGATTCCATCTCAAAAAAAAAAAAAAAAAAAAAAGGAAAATTTCCAAGCATGGTATCATCTCAGTTTTCTAATTTACAGGCTGGAACAGATGAAAGCCCTCCTGCTGGGACAGAGAATTGGGTTCTAGTGGACTCTGTGCTACACTTAACCTATGAGACAAACCGCCCATTATTTTATTTAATTATGCAATGCCTAGTTCCTAAATGGATTTGAGGCAAATTACCGTAAATTTTGAAACAGCCTGTATGTCAGAAATGATAATGTTGCCACCTAAATGTTTTCTGTCCCTCCCCCCCAGGGGAAATGGTAGGAAAATGGTAAGTTTCTTAGGACAAAGACTGTGTCTTCTGTTTCTTTTCATGCTTAGGATATGGTTCTGTGCATAGTAGGTACTCAGTAAATGTTCCTAGAATCATAAACTCCTCAACAGATATGTTACTGAGCATCTGCTTTTCATGATAAGCACTCTATCAGATCCTTGGGATGCAAAGGTAAATAAGACAAATCCCTTTTACCCAAAGAGCTCACCATCAAGTTGGGGGAGGGGAAGTGGAATTCAAAACATGTTAATAAATCATCATAGTACTGTGAGATAAGTGCAATTAAGAAGCTAGTTATAAAGTATAGGGGAAATAGAGGAGTAATCATGTCTGAAAAGTCAGGGAAGTCTTCCTAGAGGTAATTTTTAAGCTGATTGTTTTAGAATTAGTAGAAGCTTGCCAGATGGAAAAGTCCAGGCAAAGTGTAACATGAATGGGAAGGGCCACAGTCTAGAAATGGCAGAGTGTGTTCCTAGTTTGTTTGTTTGTTTGTTTGTACCTGCCTTGTTCCAGGAAGGATTTAAGGTAGTTCATATTCCAGTCCTTTAATGCTGGAATGGCTAGAGATGAGACTGAAAGATGGGCAGGAAGTATATCATCACAAGCTTTGTGTTTGATGTTAATGTGTATGATTTTTATATTATGGGAAATAAGCTCTTAAAGGAGTGATATAATCAGGTTTGTGTTTTAGAAATCTGTGTAATGAATGAATGAAGAAAGAAATTGAAGAATCATGTAACAGATATATGTGATCCCATTTTTTGTAAAAGACAGAACCATGTGTGTTTATTTATATGTGTTTATATATATACTTGTGTATGCAAAGGTAAAAGTCTGAAAGGATATATGCTAACTGTTCACAATGATGACCCCCAGGAATGGGATTGGAGGGGAGGGGGCTTCTGTGTTTGTTATGTATGCTGGGTGGGATATTGTGCTTTTATTTCTGTATTGTTTGAATTTTTTTACAAGTGTGTATTATTTTTGTAATAAAATTTTTTAAAAATTCCAGCAGTAGTGTGGAGAATGGTTTGGATGGATCTAGTTCAAGTAAGAGAGAATGGAGCCCAAACTGGTGCTATGGCATTGGAATATGGAGGAAGGGGATTTGAGAGATCTTCAGGGAGTAGGACTTGGCATTTGGGGGTAGAGAAGGAGGAATGGAAGGTGGCTTCCAGAATTTTGGTTGGGAGGATTGGGTGAGTACATGGTATTCGTTGGTTCATTTCAACATTTATCATGCCACCTTTTTTTGTTTTGTTTTTTTTAGATGGAGTCTCCCTCTGTTGCCCAGGCTGGAATGCAGTGGTGTGATCTCGGCTCACTGCAGCCTCCACCTCCTGGGTTCAAGCGATTTTCTTGCTTCAGCCTCCTGAGTAACTGGGATTACAGGCACGCATCACCACACCAGGCTAATTTTTGTAGGCTGGAGTGCAGTGGTGCGATCTCAGCTCACTGCAACCTCCGCCTCCCGGGTTCAAGCGATTCTTGTGCCTCAGCCTCCTCAGTAGCTGGGATTACAGATGCCTGCCACCATGCCCAGCTAATTTTTGTATTTTTAGTAGAGACAGAGTTTCGCCATGTTGGCCAGGCTGGTTTCGAACTCCTGACCTCAGGGGGTCCGCCTGCCTCGGCCTCTCAAAGTGCTGGGATTACAGGTGTGAGCCACCGCACCCAGCCAAGATGGGGTTTTGCCATGTTGGCCAGGCTGGTCTAGAGCTCTTGACCTCAAGCAATCCACCTACCTTGCCCTCCCAAAGTGCTGGGATTACAGGCATGAGCCACTGTGCCTGGCCAAACCACCTGTTTTTATAAGCAGCCTGCCAGATGCTGATAGAGAAGTAAGATATACTCCCTGATTGCAAGGAACTTAAGGTCTAGAATGAGAGGTAGATATGTAAATAAAAAAGTTTAATAAAAAGTGATCATTGCAATAAATATTTACAAGAATCCGTGGTGAGAGGAAAAAGTTCTTGACTCTTTACGAAGTACGAACAAGAATGCTTCGCAGAGGAGACCCTTAAAAAAATCATGAAGAGTGGAAAGGAATTTACTAGATGGTCATAGGGGTGGGATGAGGGCATTCTAAGCAGAGGGAACAGAATGCTTAGGAGCATGAAGCAACGTGTTCATAGAACTACATATAGTTATAGACGGCTGGAATGTAGGGAACCTATGTAGTATAGTGATAACAAGCTCAGGATGAAATGCTCATTTTAAAGCAATCACTCTGGCAGCAGTATGAAAATAGAGTGGAGAAGGGGTGATGCCAGATAAGAGATGCTGGAGACCTAAACTGACTAAGGCATTGACAGCAGGGATGGAATGAGTGGTATGTCTTGGTGACTGATTGGATAATGGAAAGTAAGGGAGTGGAACCTAGGTTTCTGATCTGGGTGACTGGATAAATGGTGATGCCATTTACTGAACAGGTTGAGAGTGGAAGGTAGGGGGAAACAGCTAAGCTTAGTTTTGAAGCATGTAAGTTTGAAGTATGGTATGTATAAAGTTTAGGATTTGTACAATCTTGGAAGTAGGTGAGATTACCCAGGAAATGTGTAGAGTCAAAGAGTACAGAGGATAGACTCCTGGCGAAGACCAGTATTTAGGGGTGGTGAGAAATAGAAAACCTGAAGAGTAGTATTTCTCAAGCCAAGGAAGGGATTTAAGGAAGAGAAAAAGACAACATATTTACCACAGAAAAGTAAAGTCAGACCCAAGAGAGAGCATTTGGATTCGGCAACTAGCAGGTCCCTGGTGACCTGAGCGATCAAAAGCAGTTTTAACAGAGTAGTGAGATTGTAATCTCACCAGCAGTGGAGCAAGGAACAAATGGGAGATGAGGAAGTGATGATAAAGATAATAGACTACTCTTTCAAGAAGCTAGGGAGACGCACAGTCTTAAGATGGAAGACAAATATGTATACCTCTGTAGGCTTAGGGAAAGAAAGCAAGAGAGGATAATTGTTGGAAGGACCTGTGAAAACAGGAGAAGATGTTAGCTAACAGGTAGAGATACTGACTTAGAGGAGAGAGATCTTCCCCTGAGAGAGACAAAAGAATGGATGTAATTATCTATCATTGTGTAGATAGGGAGATGGGAAATTGAGGAGTTCATGCTTCATAGCTTCAGCTTCCTCTGTGAAACTGTAAGATCATCCTTGTGACAAAAGTGAAAATGGGAATGAGGGCTTGGATACTATCCTACTGTGGGGGATAATGAGAAACTGGAAACAAGCTAAATGTCCAGTAGCAGAGAGGTTGAGTTATGGTATATCCATTCAGTGAAAAAGTATGCAGCTGTTAAAGGAAAATTGGCTGGGTGCGGTGGCTCACATCTGTAATCCCAGCACTTTGGAAGGCCAACGCGGGTGGGTCACTTGAGGTCAGGAGTTTGAGACCAGCCTGACCAACGTGGTGAAACCCCATCTCTACTACAAAAAAAAATTAGGCATGGTGGCGCATGCCTATAATCCCAACTACTCCAGAGGCTGAGGCAGGAGAACTGCTTGAACCTGGAAGGCGGAGGTTGCAGTGAGCCAGGATCGTGCCACTGCTCTCCAGCCTGGGTGACAGAGCAAGACTCCATCTCAAAAAAAATAAGTCTAAGCATTTTTGTTTTTAATCTTATTTTATTTTATTTTTATTTTTTGAGACACAGTCTCGCTCTGTTGCCCAGGCTGGGGTGCAGTGGCCGGATCTCAGCTCACTGCAAGCTCCGCCTCCCGGGTTTACGCCATTCTCCGGCCTCAGCCTCCCGAGTAGCTGGGACTACAGGTGCCCGCCACCTCGCTCGGCTAGGTTTTTTTTTGTATTTTTTAGTAGAGACGGGGTTTCACCGTGTTAGCCAGGATGGTCTCAATCTCCTGACCTCATGATCCGCCCGTCTCGGCCTCCCAAAGTGCTGGGATTACAGGCTTGAGCCCCCACGCCCGGCCTGTTTTTAATCTTATAATAGTCACCGATGAAAATGGGAGCTGGAGCTGACTAGGGATCCATGAAAGGATTACTGGATGCTTAATGTACAAGCAAGGTTGAAGACTTAATTTAAAATGGTACCCACTTATTGTGGTGTGATTTTTTTTCCTTTATTTTTATTTCTATTTTTTTGAGACGGAGTCTCACTCTTTTGCCCAAGCTGGAGTGTAGTGATGCGATCTCGGCTCACTGCAACCTCCGCCTCCCAGGTTCAAGTGATTCTTCTGCCTCAGCCTCCCGAGTAGCTAGGATTACAGACGTGTGCCACCATGCCTGGCTAATATTTTGTATTTTTGGTAGAGACGGGGTTTCACCGTGTTAGCCAGGATGGTCCTGATCTTCTGACCTCATGATCCACCTGTCTCGGCCTTCCAAAGTTCTGGGATTACAGGCATGAGCCACTGTGCCCGGCCTGTTTTTCCTTTAAAGGTACTTAGCAACACAACTGGTCAGTGTGTAGAAGCACAGATAGTAAAGCAGTCTGGGGTGAAGACCTGGTTATAAGGAATAGATGGTGAATTTCATTTCATTTCAGTAACGCTCTCTTGACTATTCTATACCAAGCACTGTGCTAGGTGCTGTGAATACCACTCATGGTCTAGTGTTAGACAAGTCCATGCAAGAGTGTGATAAGTGAAATGATAAAATACATATGGTGTACTTTGAAGGTACAGAGTAACCCCAACTCTGGATCTAAGGGAAACCTTTCCAGAGATTACTAGCTTGAATTAGGCAAAGCAAGCAATGGGGGTAGGGAATGGTTATCATTCCAGGCAGAAAAAATAGCATGTGCAAGGAACATGTGACTAAAGAATTAGGAATGGTTACAGCATGGTGCACATGGAAGGGCTGGCAAGAACTGAAACTAAGGAATTAGCCAGTGTCCAGATCTGGAGAGCTCTGTATGCTTTGCTAAAGAATTTGGACTTTATCCTAAAGGCAGTGGGGATCTGTTGAAGGACTGGAATCATTTCAGCAGCAATTCAGAATGTGGATGGTAAAGAGCAGGACTGGAAATTGTTATGGCAGTCATTAGGTGAGACAAATCAGCTGTAAGGCAGGAACAGTGGTCAGAGATTTGAGAGAATTTAGGAGGTAGAATCTATATAAAATTTGATGACTGATTAGATGTGGATTATTTCAGTCAGTCAATATTCATTGAGTCTAATGGATACCAGGCATTATTCTAGATCAGAAGTGTCCAATCTTTTGGCTTCCCTGGGCCACATTGGAAGAATAATTGTCTTGGGCCAC